>NC_046990.1:247416-324916 GCF_009769545.1 Cyclopterus lumpus
TGATAAGTTAAAGCCATACACTGCACCATACACAATGTTACCTTGTCATAGACTGAACCAGAGAGTAACGTGTATGGCACGACCAGCTCGATCATTAGGAATGTCCTGGAGCAGGTTGAATCTGGCCTTTAGATATCATACATTCATTCATATACACATGTGAACGGCCTCGTAATGAGGCACATGCTCGTTCTCCGCTGAAACAGATGCTCCCTCTGCCATCTCCACACAGTGGGTGAAGTTGTTTGTTTCTGGTAATGTGTTCTTGCAGTCATTTTTCATGCAGTAGTTTTGGCATAAAGGTTGTTGTGGTCACTAGAAAAAATATGATATCATGTATCATAAAATGCTATTGCAGATAGAGGTTAACACTCACAGTCACGAAAATGAAATGCGCCTTCGTTGTGATTTCACAAGCACTTTCGAAACCTTTCTGAACTTCTAATTTATGACCCTGCTTAGAGGAGGCAGAGCATGGCTCTTTGTTTCGCCATCTGCAATATTTCACAGTATTTCTCCACAAACTAATGCGGCCTTACTTTTGATAGTAGTTTGGGTTTGATTTATCTTGATCTTTGTATTGTTTCATTTGAAAGTTGCTTCAAAGTCCAAAGACAACATGTTCTCTGCTTCACTTCCAAAGAATGTGAGCTTTTCCAACATAAAATGTTTTTGTCCAACTAAAAGTAAATAATCTGTGCCACTTTCCTCTCGTAATGATTTTTTGTTTTTACAGATGCTTTTATCCAAAGCCATTTTGAAATGTAGGGATCCTGTTTTATACAGCAGATTTATATTTGGTTTATACTGCTGCCAACCAGCTGTATGTTTGATCAAGGGACACAAACACAATTTAATGTCCCTCCACGCTTTGAACCCACGGCGTGCCCTTTTGGCTCGGGCCCCGGGCCCCGAGCCCCGAGCCCCCCCTTCTTAGCAGTGCCCACTGAGGGTAATCCATCTGTGAGCGGTGTGTTCGGCTGCTTTTCCTGTACACAATGAATCATTTTTACGAAGGAGAAAAAGAACACAATTTGAAAACACCTTAGCATGTTCACTATCCTTTACTTGTGTCCATGCACACTGTCACGCTGTGCTTGTGGCACACGGATGCTAATCTGAAGTCAAACTAACAGCCTCTCCTCGGCCTTTCCATTGCAGATCTCTCTGCATGTGGATCAAATCAGAATTATCCGCTAATTGACAATTTACAGGGCTCGAGAAAATCCCTAATGGACTTGATATTAAATCCCCTTCAGATATTTAAAGTGTCTTTTTGGAGTGCCTTGCCGAAAAACCAGGCTTTTTCTTTTTTACAAGACGGCCGAGTTAAGCCCGTCAGTGTGTCGGAATGGGCCAGCCAAGCCCAGGCGGCTGTTAGATGGGATTATGGGTAGACAGTAGGGAAGGGCAGTGCGACGCAGGGGAGAAGGGAATGGCCAGATCTCCACTCAATGACTTCCAGATGGACCGCAGGCCCAGGTTCTCTCACTGGAGATACATACTGGGCTGGGTTACCTTGTGCTCCATACGGGACTTACTGTGCTTCTTTATAATGAGATTGACTGGGGTTTTATGTGGAAAGTTAGATAACATAAATTCTAATATGCCTGCCCGGCCCTTTAATGTACTGTTATGGCTTTGATCAAAAAAACCTGAACTATTAAACTGGGATCTGTGGTGTAACAACTGTTATTGTTCCTTTTAATGTCAAGAGTACCTTCCTTTAAACTTTGACTCTTTCCAGCATTTCCAAACTGCAAAACTAGTTGAAACTTTGTTTGTGTTCTTTACAGATCTGGTTGTCCCCGGCAGCGGTCCAGTTCTGCCCTCTCACCACTATTTAAAGCTGAAGAGATCACGAATGGTCATATATATATATATATATATATATATATATATATATATATATATATATATATATGTGTGTATAGAGTCTTTTTTTTGGTGGCATTATTTAGCAACAGCCATGTATGACCTGTATAAAACCGCTCTTCTGTTGTCAGTGATTACAGATGTTCAAATAAATCCAGAATAAATGTGTTGGGCCCTTTTACCTTATTGTCAATGACTACACATTCACGTTATGATTGGTCATATTGTAAACCTTGTCCATGTGGTTAATACAGAACAACCCTGGGTCTTGGAATGTATGTTTGAATCCTACAAAGCAACAGCAAGACGATATGCCCCCCATGCGTATTTCATTAAGCATGTGATGTGTATTCTTTATTCACATTTCAGCCGACCACAATCCTTCGGTAAGCAAAGCATTTCTATGTTGCTGAGCACTCGACTGTGTGTCAGAGTCCTGCACGTTGTTGTTCACCCTCCACACTGACAGCGCTTCCTTCACTGGAAAAAACATTGCGAGTGAACATAATCCAGGCAGCAATTATATTTCCTAATCGCTAGAAGGTTCCCATACCAGCGGTTGAGCGTGTTTTATCCTACGGACTGCAAATCACATAGTTTATTTTTAAGCTAACCATTTTGCAAAACATGCTGATGTGTTTTAGATTTTTGGATGTTGTCGTCATTCCATTGGTTTCCATTTGTTTCTATACTTCCTCTTGAAATTTAACAAAGTCGTTTGACAAAGAAATCCACTTTCTCAGAAAGTAATGCAGACTTCATGTTCCCTGAGAGGATTTACCCAACTCAAAGTGTCAAGACTCAGCCAATTGATTTTAATGCCATATTGAAATCATTAAAAAGCTCACAGCATTCATTCGACGAGGCTCAAAGGAAGACTACATCCTGGTACGGCCCTTTAAGCAGACCTCACTCAGTAGAACCCTCGTGAGCGACACTGTACTCTGACAGCTAAATGAACGTCTCATCACTATTATCAGGCAGCTCGTGGATCAGCTTTCAAGATAACCGGCTGGTGATTTGTTGATTTGAGTGGACGCTTTCTGTGAAGAGCCGCCCTTCATGTGAAATGCAGCAACGGCTGAGAGAAGATAGAGAAAGAGGTGCTGACATGAACCAGGACCTAGCCATCAGCATAACTCATGGTCTAATGAGAGCAATGCCGTGGATGCTCATGTGCTCGCCCCGCTGCCTCCACATTCCTTTCAACAAATGGGCTTTACCTCCATTTCAGCGTTTACTGATCGTAACCCAAGTGGATGGTCTCCTGTAAGGGCTTCTCCTATTGGACAAGTAGTGGTCGTGATATCATTGTGGGGCAAGTAACACAGAGTACAACCAGAGCAAGCAGCGCCGTATACTGAACGACTGACACAACAGGCAGAAAAGTCCACTAAGGGCCGTTGTTGTTTATTTACGCTATTATTATAACGCTATTATTATAACGCTATTATTATAACGCTATTATTATAACGCAAACCGTGATCTTTTCCTCACTAACCCTGCCAAGTAGTTTTGTCTCCTAAACCATGCAAGGTGTTACCTGTCCATCAGGACCATCTCAACATTCACACACCTCTGGCACAGACTACAGGAGCCACTTGAGGTGAAGTGTGTTGCCCAAGTAGTGGAACCGGGATTTCTGCCGACTGGATGCAGAAAGAATTCATTGAGCGAAAGACTTCTGGGCCGAAAAACAGCAACGCTTTTGAAGACCCATCAAATGAAGTGGCTTCTTTAGCATTATAGGTTTAATTAGGAGAGAAGTTTGCATTTAAATGCTCAGCTTTGGCATGTTACTGTGTCCATGACTGCAGGCAAACCAATTCTTCAAATGTATATGTGTATATGTGCATCTATATATATATATATATATATATATATATATATATATATATATATATGTGTGTGTATATGTTAGAAAGTGTGCAAGAGAAAACCTGTTAATCTCGGCTTGCAGTTGTCAATATAACAAACGTATGTCCACGATGAACTGTTTACACTTGATGCAAAATTAATAAAACAGCTCAAAAATGGATTTAATTGTAATCTCATTTCAAAGTGAGTGTAATGAAATGTAGTACAATGGTGGTCTTGAAGTGAATATAGCAAACGATTAGAGGTATGAAAATGTTTATTCGTCAGGTGTGCAAAAATGTCAATATATTCAAAAATATTAGAATCAAATGTGAAATAAAGGGACAATGCACAAATGCATGAGGGATCACCATCATGTCCTACAGGTTCTTTCCTTGGCAATGCTCTACCTGATGTAATGCTACACAGAGCCTTTTCTTTCAGCTTTCCTGCCGACTCAGGCGGTTTTTTACTTGCAGTCTTACAGGATTTCTTTCCAAGTAAGTCCTTTGGGAGTGGGATTTGTGTGCAGTTCTCTTTTCCAGTACTCACCATGGCTTAACAACGGTTCTTTAAGCCCGCATCTGGTTGCTGTCCCGTTTCCCTAAAATATAGTTTGGAGTCGTGAGTTTGGACCCTTGACAAACAACCACAAGTAGTATGGCTTGGTCATAAGCAAATGTCACACAACTAGCATGGACCTGTACACGGTAAATAAGACCTTTACACTAACAACTCTCGCGATGGACGTTCTTTTGGTGCACCTTTAACTTGCTTTTGTTACTCTGTATGTAAATCATGGAAAAAAACTCATTTAACTTTGAACTGACAAAAGTTTACAAGTATGGACATTTGATATGGAAAAAGAAAGACACTAATGCAGGCTTAATTTTGCATTTACCAAACGCAAATGACATTAAATTGCTTCATTATCAGATCTTAGTGTATGCACGATTCACTTTTCTGATATGATCAATCTCACTTGGACTCAATGCACTTTTACCCTATACTGTACATCAAGGAGTAGCACATCTCATGACTACTTAGGACTCAAAGCTGTGGTAACGTTTTTAATCTGTGATGTCTTTTGGACATTAACCCAGAGCTCCCCCTACTTCACAAGGCTGGTGGCCCTTTTCTTATTGTCAACAAAAGCCATGTAAATATCCAAACCACCAATGTATTGATCCTTCATATCAATAAGCAACACCGATGCACAGGTGAAGAATACATAGTGTTGATATTTGCTTATTTGTCATTGAGGCTCTGATCTCATCCTCCCCCACAATGCATAGCAGGGAGTGGGCCTGTACCTAGCTGATGGCTGCACTGCACTCATACGCTGTGTTGTCACGGCAGCATAGCCCACCCTGGACTTCTCATTGGATTTGTTGACAATAAGAAAAACATAGAATAACAGCAGCCTTATTCATTAAGCATGCTGTAGCTCGGTGGCGCTCCACAAGAACTGATAAAACCACCAGTGCTCAGTTAGGTGTACACACATCTAGGCCTCTCATTCTCCTCAAAGGCAAGCACACCAATTGTTGATTTTCTCTGATCTATAGTGTTGTCTGAAAAAATGATCCTAATTTTGACTTCAGGTTCGGTAGCTAACACTTCTTGGATAGTTGTTGTTACAAGTCACTGTCAGACTTTGAAGTGCAGCACTGGAGTGTTGAAAAACCACCCTATCTGTACATGTGCTACAATATGCAGAAGTAAAGAGGGTGGCCACTGTTCACCGCACAGTGTTGTATTCAATAGTACTTCAGGGAAAAGCATGGCTTTGGCAATGTGCATGGCTGTGGTTCATTATCATTGCTTGGCACCAGCAGCCCACAGTGGGGTGTTGAACCTTTATTAACTTGTACATTGGACACAACTGGTTCCTCTAGTGGTCCATGTTAGCCGTCAGTCCAGTGAGTCCCAGCGCTACTCAGCCCAACTTGGTACTGATAGGATGGATCCCGGATAGATATAGTGCCTTGTGTGGGATAGGCTGAGAAATCTCTGTGAGGCCGGAGTGGGGACCCTGGTTTCTTGTGGTACAGAGGGGGATGGCCTGACCTTTCTCTGGATCCGGAAACAGCTGGTGAGCAGGATGAAGAGGAGGATGAAGGAGGTATAACGGGCAGACCTCGCTGAACCGGAGCGGAGTTGTAGACTCCCAAGTCAGCCTGTGGTCGAGATGCCATGGAGGATGTGGGGTGCGGTACAACCTGCGTGACCGTGGCAGCGTTGGTGAAGTGAGCAGTGAAAGGCTGGTATGGGACAGCCTCCACGCTATAGCGAGGGTAGGGCTGCATTGTAGCCCACATGTTGCAATTTATTGAAGAGGAGTTGGTCAGGTCATCTGTGTCCCCGACCCCTGATCCAGACTCTGTCTCAATACTACCGTACATACAAGCTTCCCTAGAGGTGATCGCCTCAGTGCAGTACGGATGAGACATCAAGGGCGACTCATAAGAGGTAGCTGAACGAAGGTAATGCTCCTCTGAGACCACAGATGATGACTCCAGATATCCAAGCTCTAGGTGTCGGGCATTATCTGCAAATGGATAGAGTCAAAAACATATTTTATTTCAAACCAGGGAGTCTGATTCTGTTCAATAACTAAAAGAACAGCAGCGAAGAACAAACCTCTGTGTTTGAAGCAGTGGTACAGAAGGCTGGGATCTCTGCTCTGAGGGAAGTGGTTCGAGATGGGATCTTGAGGGTCTGAGTTCGACAAAGGAACCCCAGTCTCGTACTGATAAGAGGACAGGACTTGAGGGTGCCCTGTGAGAACTCCTGCTCCGAGCTTCCCTGCTAGGTGGCTATGCGAGGAGATGAGCCTCTGGCGAACCATGTTCTTTGAAATCACTGGATAATCTTTCCTGGACAACAAGCAGCAACAGAAGAGAAAGGGAATCAGTCTGCCATGCCTGTAATTCCACTCCGCAGTATTTCAAGTAGGCAAGGTATCTTTTTTTATATCCAAACACACACAACAATCTCTTGAAGAGCTGATGAGTCTTATTTTCCTGGTTCCTTTTTGTGTAAACATACCCCTGTAGTCTTGAAACGCGCAGATCTCCTTCTTCACTACCCCGGAATCCTTTGGCAAATGGATTGTTTTCTATCTTTAGCTGAGTGATCTAGAAAAATAATATTGAATTTAAGATGTCATTCTATTTGGTATCAACCAAATGAAGCTGAAGCAATTACAGGAATGTTCTTTGCTGTGGGGACAGGACAGCTGGCCCCAACCATGCACCCCTATGCACACTTTAAAAGTTAGATTTAAAAAATCCACACCGAGAAACATTTAAACTTGATTCACAATGATTGATTCATCCATACAATTAAGAGCTGACATCAACAAATGTTACTTTTGTATTTGTAAAACCAGGAATATTGCATACATTTTCTTTCAAAGTTGCTTTACCTTGTGGTTTTGATAAGAGGTTACAGAGATGAAGGCTGTCTCGTGAAAGGCATGAGTACAGTAGGCAGTGTTCTTGGATCCAAAGGCGTTGTTTTCATCGGCTTTCACTATGTGGAGTCTGGGCTGGTACTTGTGCATAGAGTTCAGGATGATCTGGGGACCAAGGTAACCAAGGTAACACATTTCATTCTTAGCTTCTTATATCAACGGTCTATGATCAGGACACAGTCGCTGTTCACCTCTTGGCAATGTTAACTGGATGAGAGAATCAATCAACACTAACTAGTGTAATGACAACAAGAGAAGATCATAATTATAAAGCTCATGATAATGATGACATTTCCCTTGAGGTTAGAGGCTATGGACATTGTGTAAATGTCATGAAGAATGAGTTTAGTATTAAGTGTTAACTGGTTTTAGCAGGTTCAGCATGATGATGGCCCAATTCCATAAGCCGACCCAGTAAACAAAGTGAACGACGATCACTAAACTAAACTGCTTTCTCATTGACGTTTTATTACGGTCGCAGTTTTAAACACGTGATTAACAATGTCAATTCAAACAAATATGATTAGGTAACAAAACGTTAGGTTTAGTAACACATCATGGTTGGCTTAAAATATGTTTGTTATGTTATTGAAGTTACTGACATGAAAATAAGTCAACATTGACTTTTTAGTTTTTACACTGTACACTGTTTGTTTGACTGCCCCGATCTCCCCATGCACACTTACGCAGACTCTGAGCGACTTATGGAAACAGAATTAAGGGAAAAAATACATTTCCCTTGAAAACGAAGTTTGGTTGTATGGGAACATACTTTATAAAATGTATAATAGTACGGCCTTGGAACTGGAACACTTAAATGACAGGCTGTGTTTTTTTATTTACGGTAAGATAAACAAGTAAATGTACATTTATTATACCGTTATTAGTATGAAGCACATCATGGAATCATACCGTAATAGATGTGCTTTCAGTGTTGAAATCACACTTTCATTCATTTAAAATTCCGTAAACTGCATAATTGCAGACAGGCATGCTAGGTGTTGCTCTGGAGCACCAGCTTCTCAGATGACAATAAATGGACACAGCTTCCCGTGCATTTGAACTATTGCAAGACCATTCCTGACTTCCTGGCCAGTTCACTACCCGTCTGACACACAACCATCCCATAACGTCAAACTATTTGAAATGAGCATGTTTATGGCTTTCTTTGATAGTATTGTTAGCATCGTATTGTATACCACACATGTTACCACCGTCCATTCCCTGCTAAATTCCCCATTAAAACATTCGATTGGATTGGTTTGATGCATTTTTTCATCACAGTTGATCTGGAACCTGAATGTGTTGTGTGTTAGCATAGCAGGTAGCATGTGCTGAGCATGCATGGTGTTTAGGTTGATTGGGTGGCTGCAGGTCCGCTCGCTCGCATCGGGCCGCTCACTGCAGCCGACTGCTGTGCTCGTCGAAGCGTTAGCAACAGTAAGGCAGGGTCATCACTAGTCCAGCTCTGTCAGGGCTGATAAGCATCAAGCTCTGCACTTAGGCTCCCCTCCTCATTTGCTAGACACTCTCCCAAGGAGCCTTGTCCTCGAGGGGTCTCTCAAAGAGAGGCAAAGGTTGAACCGGGCACAGGGAGCTCGGCTCAGGTTGAACACCGAATGGCCCGGTGCTCACATGCTCCTGTTGCTGAGGCAGGCGGGAGAGACACTGATAAGCTATTGGCTGGTTCACCAGAGGCTCTCTGTTGACCTTTGCCTGCTCTGCTGTCTGGCTGCTGTTTGAGGGTGATACTGGAGACTCCTGAGTGACTGTCTGAAGGTAGTGATCAGGGAAGCCTTCCTCAGATCAGTGAAGAGCTAAAGAAGGTATTTGCTTTCATCTTCCTTAATATCCCTGATACGGATATGTGCTTGTGATGACTTGTTGAAGCACAATTAGTATTATTGTATGACCATAGCATGTAATGGACCCAATCCTATCGCCAGACTAGAACATCAATATTGGATGATTCTGGATGATTGCCGCATAAAAGTCCTAATACTTCCATGCAATACTGACTGCTGGCATATGGATGACATTCTTTGCAATATTAGGCTGAATAACCCTAGAACATGAAGGAGAAGAGTGAGGATTACAGTTGAATAATGTGCATTGTACTGTATGGGAGTTCCTTCACTCCAGAGAGAAGCCCTGCCCTACTACACACCTTCCGATCTTGGCGTCACTGGGCTCTGTCCTCATTACTCGCCCTTATCACGGGGGAGGCACTCAACGCGATCTGACAGCAGGCCCCGCCACGGATCTAAGAGGTTATGAACCTAATGAGCCCGCCCATTGATGGGATGGCTTTAGACAAGCTATCCCAGAATCCCCCTGGGGAGCGCTGCCACAGGCGTACTTTTCACCTCACTACGCAGCCTCTGCCTCCTCCGTTTCTTGCATGCTTCCTCTCAGGAATCTGCCGGTGAAAAACACCTATACCTTTTTGCAGTTTGCACATGTCTCATGTAAGGTGGATGTTTTCGCTGAACAGAGTTCCAACATATTGTTGGAGGTGTATTTAATACAGGTAAAGCTGAAATTAATAAATTGCCTCTAGCTCTAAAATCTAAAAAGGATTTCACCTGTTTCACCCTGTTTACTGCATTGTGTTTGATTAGTAGGCCTGTTTTTTAATTGTATTTTACAGGTCAGATCATCAATACATCACTCATTTACACTATTAAAAAGACCTTCATCTTGAATGGGACTTGATTTGCTCTGGTTTGTGTCTTGTTTTTAGCCACAGTTGCACGAGGAATGGCCTTCAGCTTGGTCCACCACGTTGGTCCAGGATGAAAGATCTCAACAACCATTGGATGGATTGCTCTGCCATTTGGTACCGATAACCCAAAGGATCAATCCTCCTGAACCCATAACTTTTTCAACACTTGACTTACACAGTGAAATGTCTCTACATATTAGATTAGTACACATTTTAAGAGATAAATGTCAGAACGGTTTGAATACAATGCTAATTCATGCTAAGTCTTGAGTTATAGAAAGTACTAATATACTCTGCAGGTACTCACATGTCCAAAAGGGTCCAGGTGATTGTTTGTTAGCTTGAGCTTCTGAAACGACACCAGTTGCCTCATCCAGTGAGCTCCCGTGGCGGGGGAGTCAGGGTGCACATAGAGTCTGCCTGGCATTGCTGGCTCGGCTTTGCCAGCCACCATCCTGAAAACAGATGGACAAACGTGCAGAAGCAAACTGTGATAAGAAAAGAAAAAACGTGTATAATGTTGCCTCCAGCTGTTTACAAGAGCTAATGCTATTCAATATTTAAAGAATACATCTCGGTTAATCTAACATAGCTCACTAAACCTATTTGTCCCTGTCGCCACATGAATCAAGTCTCCTTTACCATAACGTAGCAATAAAGAGGCGTACGACAGTATTTAATCCCTTCGACTTGAAGGAGGTGGCCTCTGCTAATACATCATTACTAATTATGCTTCTCCAAGGTGTCGCTGAGGAACACCAGAACCCAACATCTGCAGGCCATGCCACAAGATCAGAAACAAATGGCTGTACAATAAAGTATTTTGCGTCCATTTCAGCTTTTCCATGCAAACCCTTTTTGTCCACCTATAGAAAGAAGGAGTGCCAGTTCTAATGTCATACTGATGGAGGGCTGCAATGTCATTGCCCCCAGGTACAGGGTCACTTTGAAAAATACTGAGTTCGGTCCAGAGACTTTTTCTCTTTGTCTCGTGCAGACTGTACTTGCAGTAAGGAGCTGGAGCCAGTGATGATGTGTAGTAACACGTATCTATCAAACTATGCCAGCCTTAGATTATCTGATCTTGAACAATAATTTAAATTTGAATTTGAAATAAAAAATAGTCTAAATTTACTTTTGTGTGGCAGTTGTGTCTCTTTGTTTTTCTCCATTCACCTAAAATGCAATGCATTTTAGGTGAATGGAGAGAATGATGGTCACCAAGCAGCAAGTATACATTACGACTCTCCATCCCTTTATCTCATGCCGTGATGGAGGGAGCATGGTTGGGCCTTTGCAGTGACAAGCTAAGGGACCTTCTGGCCGTGTAGGTTGACCACCGGCTGGGCCTAAACATTTGTTATACAAGTAGCTACAAACTGTAGCTACTTGTATACGTGGTGGTAGGCCACGGGGAAACATTTGGAAACTTACCACTTGTTATCACAGAACTTGTAGCGATGGTCATCAGCTGGGACAATGTCAATCAGCAGGATGTATTTGGTTTTAGGGTTCATCCCAGTCACTTTAACCTTGTAGCTGGGGAACATCCTCCTGTTGAAAAATGGCAAGGAATAGTGTCAGAAATGCTCTTATTTGGAGGAAACACTTGATAAAAAAAAAAAAAATGCTATTGATATGGTACCAATTTCAGGGACTAATAAAAAAAACTGCTTTCCCCAAAGGACCGTAGATGGTTGAGAGCATCGGTGGGCCGGTGACAACAGTAGTGAGTAGGACACGTGCACATTCTCACTGATGGTGCAGATGAAGATCGGATCGGCTCCGGGGAGGAGTAGGGTGAGGAGCTGCCTCTAAAGTAGGGTAAGGAGCTGCCTCTAAAGTAAGGTGAGGAGCTGCCTCTAAAGTAGGGTAAGGAGCTGCCTCTAAAGTAGGGTGAGGAGCTGCCTCTAAAGAAGGGTAAGGAGCTGCCTCTAAAGTAGGGTGAGGAGCTGCCTCTAAAGTAGGGTAAGGAGCTGCCTCTAAAGAAGGGTGAGGAGCTGCCTCTAAAGTAGGGTGAGGAGCTGCCTCTAAAGTAGGGTGAGGAGCTGCCTCTAAAGTAGGGTAAGGAGCTGCCTCTAAAGAAGGGTGAGGAGCTGCCTCTAAAGAAGGGTGAGGAGCTGCCTCTAAAGTAGGGTGAGGAGCTGCCTCTAAAGTAGGGTGAGGAGCTGCCTCTAAAGTAGGGTGAGGAGCTGCCTCTAAAGTAGGGTAAGGAGCTGCCTCTAAAGTAGGGTGAGGAGCTGCCTCTAAAGTAGGGCGAGGAGCTGCCTCTAAAGAAGGGTGAGGAGCTGCCTCTAAAGTAGGGCGAGGAGCTGCCTCTAAAGTAGGGTGAGGAGCTGCCTCTAAAGTAGGGCGAGGAGCTGCCTCTAAAGTAGGGTGAGGAGCTGCCTCTAAAGTAGGGCGAGGAGCTGCCTCTAAAGTAGGGTGAGGAGCTGCCTCTAAAGAAGGGTGAGGAGCTGCCTCTAAAGAAGGGCGAGGAGCTGCCTCTAAAGTAGGGTGAGGAGCTGCCTCTAAAGTAGGGCGAGGAGCTGCCTCTAAAGTAGGGCGAAGAGCTGCCTCTAAAGTAGGGCGAGGAGCTGCCTCTAAAGAAGGGCGAGGAGCTGCCTCTAAAGAAGGGCGAGGAGCTGCCTCTAAAGTAGGGCGGGGAGCTGCCTCTAAAGTAGGGCGAGGAGCTGCCTCTAAAGTAGGGCCAGGAGCTGCCTCTAAAGAAGGGCGAGGAGCTGCCTCTAAAGTAGGGCGAGGAGCTGCCTCTAAAGTAGGGGGAGGAGCTGCCTCTAAAGAAGGGCGAGGAGCTGCCTCTAAAGTAGGGCGAGGAGCTGCCTCTAAATTAGGGCGAGGAGCTGCCTCTAAAGAAGGGCGAGGAGCTGCCTCTAAAGTAGGGTGAGGAGCTGCCTCTAAAGTAGGGTGAGGAGCTGCCTCTAAAGTAGGGTAAGGAGCTGCCTCTAAAGTAGGGTGAGGAGCTGCCTCTAAAGTAGGGCGAGGAGCTGCCTCTAAAGAAGGGTGAGGAGCTGCCTCTAAAGTAGGGCGAGGAGCTGCCTCTAAAGTAGGGTGAGGAGCTGCCTCTAAAGTAGGGCGAGGAGCTGCCTCTAAAGTAGGGTGAGGAGCTGCCTCTAAAGTAGGGCGAGGAGCTGCCTCTAAAGTAGGGTGAGGAGCTGCCTCTAAAGTAGGGCGAGGAGCTGCCTCTAAAGTAGGGTGAGGAGCTGCCTCTAAAGAAGGGTGAGGAGCTGCCTCTAAAGAAAGGCGAGGAGCTGCCTCTAAAGTAGGGTGAGGAGCTGCCTCTAAAGTAGGGCGAGGAGCTGCCTCTAAAGTAGGGCGAAGAGCTGCCTCTAAAGTAGGGCGAGGAGCTGCCTCTAAAGAAGGGCGAGGAGCTGCCTCTAAAGAAGGGCGAGGAGCTGCCTCTAAAGTAGGGCGGGGAGCTGCCTCTAAAGTAGGGCGAGGAGCTGCCTCTAAAGTAGGGCCAGGAGCTGCCTCTAAAGAAGGGCGAGGAGCTGCCTCTAAAGTAGGGCGAGGAGCTGCCTCTAAAGTAGGGGGAGGAGCTGCCTCTAAAGTAGGGCGAGGAGCTGCCTCTAAAGAAGGGCGAGGAGCTGCCTCTAAAGAAGGGCGAGGAGCTGCCTCTAAAGTAGGGCGAGGAGCTGCCTCTAAAGTAGGGCGAGGAGCTGCCTCTAAATTAGGGCGAGGAGCTGCCTCTAAAGTAGGGCGAGGAGCTGCCTCTAAAGAAGGGCGAGGAGCTGCCTCTAAAGTAGGGCGAGGAGCTGCCTCTAAAGAAGGGCGAGGAGCTGCCTCTAAAGAAGGGCGAGGAGCTGCCTCTAAAGTAGGGCGAGGAGCTGCCTCTAAAGTAGGGTGAGGAGCTGCCTCACCCTATTTGCCCTAGAGGCATGCCTCTAGGGTCATGCCTCTAAAGAAGGGCGAGGAGCTGCCTCTAAAGAAGGGCGAGGAGCTGCCTCTAAAGTAGGGCGAGGAGCTGCCTCTAAAGAAGGGCGAGGAGCTGCCTCTAAAGTAGGGAGAGGAGCTGCCTCTAAAGTAGGGCGAGGAGCTGCCTCTAAAGTAGGGCGGGGAGCTGCCTCTAAAGTAGGGTGAGGAGCTGCCTCTAAAGTAGGGTGAGGAGCTGCCTCTAAAGTAGGGCGAGGAGCTGCCTCTAAATTAGGGCGAGGAGCTGCCTCTAAAGAAGGGCGAGGAGCTGCCTCTAAAGAAGGGCGAGGAGCTGCCTCTAAATTAGGGCGAGGAGCTGCCTCTAAAGAAGGGCGAGGAGCTGCCTCTAAATTAGGGCGAGGAGCTGCCTCTAAAGAAGGGCGAGGAGCTGCCTCTAAAGTAGGGCGAGGAGCTGCCTCTAAAGTAGGGGGAGGAGCTGCCTCTAAAGTAGGGTGAGGAGCTGCCTCTAAAGTAGGGTGAGGAGCTGCCTCTAAAGTAGGGTAAGGAGCTGCCTCTAAAGAAGGGTGAGGAGCTGCCTCTAAAGTAGGGTGAGGAGCTGCCTCTAAAGAAGGGCGAGGAGCTGCCTCTAAAGTAGGGTGAGGAGCTGCCTCTAAAGTAGGGTGAGGAGCTGCCTCTAAAGTAGGGTAAGGAGCTGCCTCTAAAGAAGGGTGAGGAGCTGCCTCTAAAGTAGGGTGAGGAGCTGCCTCTAAAGAAGGGCGAGGAGCTGCCTCTAAAGTAGGGAGAGGAGCTGCCTCTAAAGTAGGGCGAGGAGCTGCCTCTAAAGTAGGGTGAGGAGCTGCCTCTAAAGTAGGGCGAGGAGCTGCCTCTAAAGAAGGGCGAGGAGCTGCCTCTAAAGTAGGGCGAGGAGCTGCCTCTAAAGAAGGGCGAGGAGCTGCCTCTAAAGTAGGGAGAGGAGCTGCCTCTAAAGTAGGGTGAGGAGCTGCCTCTAAAGTAGGGCGAGGAGCTGCCTCTAAAGTAGGGTGAGGAGCTGCCTCTAAAGTAGGGGGAGGAGCTGCCTCTAAAGTAGGGCGAGGAGCTGCCTCTAAAGAAGGGCGAGGAGCTGCCTCTAAAGTAGGGCGAGGAGCTGCCTCTAAAGTAGGGCGGGGAGCTGCCTCTAAAGAAGGGCGAGGAGCTGCCTCTAAAGTAGGGTGAGGAGCTGCCTCTAAAGTAGGGCGAGGAGCTGCCTCTAAAGTAGGGTGAGGAGCTGCCTCTAAAGTAGGGGGAGGAGCTGCCTCTAAAGTAGGGCGAGGAGCTGCCTCTAAAGAAGGGCGAGGAGCTGCCTCTAAAGTAGGGCGAGGAGCTGCCTCTAAAGTAGGGGGAGGAGCTGCCTCTAAAGTAGGGCGAGGAGCTGCCTCTAAAGTAGGGCGAGGAGCTGCCTCTAAAGAAGGGCGAGGAGCTGCCTCTAAAGTAGGGCGAGGAGCTGCCTCTAAAGTAGGGTGAGGAGCTGCCTCTAAAGTAGGGCGAGGAGCTGCCTCTAAAGTAGGGTGAGGAGCTGCCTCTAAATTAGGGCGAGGAGCTGCCTCTAAAGTAGGGCGAGGAGCTGCCTCTAAAGTAGGGCGAGGAGCTGCCTCTAAAACCTCAAATCACCTTGACCAGAAGATAAAGTGGATGAAACCTACTTCTTAAGAAATAACTCCACCGAGCCAATGAAGGAAAATAATAACCTTTGAGGATCATTTTTCTGATGTTGTCCTCACTGTCAAAATCTCATATTTTCTGACCTGGTGATGATTTGTTTCCTTGCAGGCATTTATTTGGGAGGAGACTAAAATCCTCTCATACTTGTGAAACTGAGAGGCCATAAAAAATATGTGAACACACTCCATCTTTCATCTTTTAAATGCCTCCAGACTACAAGACAGAATATGTTAATATAGCACTCTAACCCATAAAACACATGAAGGGAGCTACCTTTCCTGACCTCTTCTGGGAACCAAAAACGTTTTCATCCCATCTACGCCAAAAGAAATTTCGCAAAGGGCTCAGGGCCCCTTATAAAGTCCTAAGTGGTTTTTAATGGCACCCGAGATCGGACAATAGTTTAGATAGCCGACTCGTCATTGCACAAGAGGCTACGGTCAAAAAGGCCTGCAGTTTATCCTTCAGCGGTGTCCTTGGCAACGAGATTAAACATCGGAGGACACCCTCATGAAAGGCTTTACATGCTTTCTGGGAAAATAGTGGAGCATCAAAACCCCTCTATGCATATTTGCTGTTCCGATTGGTGTAAATGCCCCTCTTCAAAAGGATCATAGCGCCTCACACCAGCTGATCATGTTACTGTAAATACTCCCTCAGTAAGAGAGAGGAGGGGGATTGACGGCAGGTCATTTAAATCTCTCTCCCAGGCTTCAAATCCAATCAGAGGGAGAGATCAGTCCCGGTATCATCCTCACCGAAGGACAGGTTAATCTTAGAGGAACATTCAAAGCAGACCTCTTCTCATCTCCGGCTCCACTCAACCATGCGGATAGTGTGTCAACACATGTGTGTGATATGGCCATAACTATATAGAGACGGGCTGTGCTCTTCAGCTGTCAGACCAACCTGATGCACCACAAGCGTTTACACAAGTGAATGTTGTTGAGTCAAAATGTGTCTTGGGTAGATATTGTTAACTTGGTTCCATAAACTAACTTTGATTTAACCCGTCAGAACACTTGAAGTCATAGTGAGGGGGGGGGGACTTTATAAATCCAGTGTATTAAGTGTTTAAACCTTTCAGCTGAACTAGGATTTATTTTTTGAGTTTTGCTGCAGAGGTGCGTGAAGAAGAATAGTATTTTAGGGTTTTTAGAACTTTAAGACTTTTAAGAACTGTCACTCTGTAACATGTAATTCACTCTAATTCATTTGAATGCAGCCCTATAAGAAACTCATAAACCAATTGTATGTACAAAGTTATTGTAAAACATTTTGAAATGTCAGCAATATATTGGAGGGTTGGAGGTGTAAAGCTAAAATTAATAAATTGCCTCTATGTTCTAAAATCACCCTGTTTACTGCATGTGGATGAACAGCCCTCAACATTGTTTTTAAACTATGGTGTGAAATCCAAAATGCTCTCTTCTCTCAGGTGTTTTGTTATCCATCCACTTAGCTCCGCTTCCTCCATTTTGCCCATATTTTAAAAATAACTAAATGTAATTTGATTTAAATCCCAGCAGTAAAAAGTGAAACCTGAATAGCACTGGGGTGTTATTCTTGTTGCAGTTGCACAACCGTTGCTGGAGTCTTTGGTTCATAAATATGATGGCATATTGAAAGAGATAACCAAACCGTTTATTGTGGGGTCGCGTTCTCTTTAAAATATCTGCTTATATTGGGCCACATGTTGCAATTTGGATTAACAGGATCAATTATTTCTTCATTGAATAGTTCAACATAGTATGTTGATATTGGAAGATAACGTACATTTACATTTGATCTATTGACCACCCTTATTGTATCTATATGTAACTGTTCTCAGGCAAAGGGACTGTCGTTGAGCTGTCTGTCTGTAATCTTTTATACATGTGATGAAAAATGGTCAATGTTGGTGCTGCATATCTACGTCTATAAAAAGAAATAAATGTAAATCAAGGTATTGCAACTCTAGTCAACTGATTTTCAAAGGCAGACAACATGACGGCATGAATATACACACGGTGGTGTGACTAAGTGAGTGAGTTTAAGAGGAGCATGAGAAATGGAAGTCGGAGAGTGTGTGTATGATATCAGTGTCAGGGCGTGTGTGTGTGTTTCTGTGCCCAGCCAGCTGTTTCTCTTAACAATCCCACATGTTTAGGCCTTCCAGTGATCCAGTCCCTCTCTGGGAATCTCCAGTACCACGGTAAGATCAAAAGGAGTGTTGGGGGGTGGGGGGGTGGGGATGATGAAGCGCCACAACCTAGTAGACCGGCCTACTGTGGGCGCCGGATTCCTCTTATCAACCCGCCGCCGCTCTCTTGACGGGCTGTGTACAGAGAGGGAGAGTGAGGGAAGAGCTGCACGGGGGCTTTGAAGAGGGAGGATTACGCCGGCACAATGACACTCACAATAACAAGCCCACTGGTCCATGGGAGTTCATCTCTGAGTGTCGGGAGATGTGGGATCCCCTGCATGGTGCTCTGCATCTGTACCTCTGAATGTTACAACTGTGAGGGGGGCCCTTTTGAAACCGGGACACCCCTCTATTAGGATTCTTCATGGCACCCCGTTTCACAAATATGATGTTAAAATACTAAATGTCACTTTTTTTCCTTTATTCTTCCTTTTTAAACATAAAGTGCCCAGTGTAAAACATTGTTTCATAACCTTATATGTATTTACACAACCTGAAATGTCATCATCATTTATATACATTACAATATTGTAGTAAATATTATATAATAATATTGGTATCTGCAATCATACACTCCAGTATTATTTGGATCAAAACCAAAATTTGAGGGGAATTTCTTTGAGACAAATATTTCCATTTCTTGCTCTGACTGGAAAAAGCAGGAAAGTGTGCAATGCGTTACTACGGCAACCCGGTAAGCGTGGACTACCAATGTTAGCTGCATCATAACCACATATTTAACGGGAGGGATTTCTATGTTTATTCCCTCTTTCTGATGTTTTTATTTGTTCATTTGAAAACAAATATAAAAGGTCAGGGGTCACCCACTATACCCTGAAAGGAAGCTCGGCTTCATCCCAATAACATCCCGCTGTGAACACTTTCACTTCTTTATGACAATGATTACAGTAGAATCATCTTGGATTGTTATTAGCTACATAAAGGTTTCATATGCAGTTCTCAGTTCTGCATATATTAAAATATATATGGAATAAACACATCATCCACAGCCAACGTGGAGCTTTCAATTCTATTATGATGCTGGAAAGTTTAAGGGATAACAATGCATTGTTAAATTGTCAAATCTGAATCTGGAACGTAACTAATACCATTTCTCTGTCTATGGTATTAGTACAATGTTTCCCTCTGAAGAGGAAGTACACTAATTACTATACAGTTGAGTTGTTAATTAGTATAATAACAATAATAATAATAATAATAATAGTACGCGCTTTGTGGGCCTTTTGTAAGTTAAGTTGGGGTACAGTGAGTGTTCCTATCTGTAAAGCATAATGAATCCTTTCAGTTGGTGAAGTCCTTTAGATCCACAGAAGGACTTTCCTCTTCACACTCGGGGTCTTATCGCCATGTGACTAAGCTCCTGATTGAAACACGTTGCCGTGGTAGCGAGCCACAGCTGGACAACTGGACCAGAGAGCTTCTCAGTTCCCCCGTGATGTTTTGGGTCAGGAACCCTCAAGAAGTTACTAAATAAATTGTAAACGCTCCAAAATTATTAACAGGATGGAAAAGAGAATACATTTCAGCCACAACATATTACATGGTAAAAGTGGGGTAATCATTTGATAATAAAGAGTTAATAATTAACTAATACTATGTAGTTACCGAGGTTTTAATAGCTTAGAATTAACGATGGGTAAGAAGACTGAAATGTAAGTAACAGAGTTATAAGTTTATTCATATCGTACCAATTTTTAATTTTCATGCAGATATTATGCTGGCAAAAACATCAACCATTATTATGAGTTTATTACCCTATTTACTACATCTACCCAAATATTGCAGTGACATTACCATTTTATCGTACTGAAATATGACTATATTAGTACTAAATAGTTTCTATCTCTAAATGTGTTTCCACATTATTAAGCTTTGTTTTGGTGTGATAGTGCTCAGATATGTTATTACCATGTTATTACCGAGCTGTAATGTAAAGAGATACAATCCTCTGGTTTTATTACGATCAATGCTTTTTCTGGTCAAATACGAGATCGGGGTACTTTTACAGGGCTCAACAATCGAAGGAGGAAAATAAATCGTTGATCTCACTGCGTCCGACAGGACCGACCAGCTCCAGAACATCACACCTGCATCATCTGCATGTTAGCAAGGTCACAACATTGACCTCAAGGTCAGCTTCCTGTTTGATGCATGAAGCCACGGCTCTCTTTAGCCACATGTTTCAGTTCCTTGTCAAGCAGAACTTCTCTTTGTTGTTTGTCTCTATCTGCGCTAGTTTGTGATGCTATCAAATAAATAAGTCTCTTAAATAATTTGGTTTGTTTCATGATGTAACATCTGACTCTGTCACTGTTGATGCCATACAATCAAACAACCAGGCACAGATTTTCAGATGTTATTAATGATTATGATGATGAAGGTAATTGGAGCCTGGTTTAGATTATTTCGTTACATTTTCATGTCTGCATTGTGATTCATATTTGAAACATTTTTGGTGAATCACTGGAAATGAATCACTTTACTGAAGGAAAAAAAAATATATAGCATAGCTCAAAATGCACTATTCATAACATACTTCAATATTACAGCCTGGCGTTGGCTCCTGGAGGATGGAGCCCAGAGTAATGTGACCTTCAGCGGGTCTGCTGCAGACTGACGGTACTGGAGGTAAACCCAGACAGCTGCACGGCTAACCTACTGCAGCCCTTCAAAGGGCTTTAAGGCTTCAGAGCCCACTTCATCAGCTGGACAAGGGAAAGCCCATCTCTTATGCAGCATTAAGAAAAAAGTGTGGTGACCTTTTACATTTTTTTACTGGAAAAAAACCCATCCCATGAGGAATGAGAGGCGGAGAATGTACTCATTCTCTGGTTAATGTCCGAAGGCCTCACTATCTAATCCTCAGGTCGCATTAAATCCAACAAGCCGAGCAGTCATTTGTGTTTTCAATTATGTATTCACTGCTGCAGGAACGCTCTGTCTCTCTGGAGGGCCAAGTTACAACTGATATATGTTTCCACAGAAAGGTAGGACACTCATTTTGTATCAGAAATTGACATTTTCTTTGCAATTTTCCACAAAATTACAAAGAATTTGAGCAGCTTTTGATACAAGAAGGTAACTCGTAACATGCAACATCAGCTCCTCCAGTCCTCGTGTGTGTGTGTGTGTGTGTGTGTGTGTGTGTGTGTGTGTGTGTGTGTGTGTGTGTGTGTGTGTGTGTGTGTGTGAATGAGATGAGCATGGCACTGTGGCACACTTTGCATTTCAATTCATGGTAAACATATGATCATCTTATAAAGATATGCATTGTACTAATTAATATAACCAGTAATTAGACATTACACAACACAGTAAATTAATTAAGACATTAACATATTAACATCGACAATGAAAACATAAATATGAAATATATAATGGAAGAATACGTTTAAAAATGTGCAGAACAAATACTTAACTATTGATACTTTTTTTTACAGTTTTTACTAACAAGAAAGATCTGAACTTAATGAATTAATAGAAAAGCAGATATACATTTCTCTGTAATCTAAGTAGATTAGCTGTTGGCGCTGCATTAAACATGCTTTTTGAATAACTGATGGAGGGTGTGTGCTTTACTGACCGGCCTGCTTTGGTAATGATCATCTCTGTGCCGGCCTCATGGAACTTCTTCCACAGCTCCCTCTCATGAAGAGCAACCTTAATGTTCTCAATGTTCTGAAAGAGAGCAGGAAGCACTGTCACACTCACAAATGTCCTCACCTCAAGCTCAAAGGAATGATGTGTCCTTTAAAGTATTAACCTATGAAATACACTATGCATCCATCTGCTGTTCATGGCACATGGAATATCCACTCCATCTTTTTTACTGCAACTTATTGATTGAAGTATTTCATTTGTGTTGACACCTTAAAAGGATTCATCAAAGAGCTGGGTTCAGGTTGGTATAATGCACCATTTATTGTAAACAGATGTTCCCGCATCAATTAAGTTCCAACTACCTGGAGAACCCCCCCCCCCCCCCCCCCCCCAGTATTACAGTCCACGAGCTGCAGTCATGTGGACTCAAGGGTGCCCGTCTGTACCTGGTCGGGCTCACTGGAGCTGGGAATGCTGGGAGCTGTGGAGAGGCCCAGTCGGGACTGGTCTGGAAGGAGATCCGTCTCCCCACCGGACTGGACCCGGCTCATACATTCATCCGTCACAGCTGAAAGCTTCTCCTGCAGCATCTCTGTGGGATCAGACAAATAATCAGCTGTCAGAGTTCCCAGTGAGATGTGATGTCCACTATCATGGACCCTGGACCCTGGACCCTGGACCCTGGACCCTGGACCCTGGACCCTGGACCCTGGACCCTGGACCCTGGACCGTGTAGCCCTGCAGCATTAGTCACTGCCAGGCTCAAACACACACAGCCCGCCTGGCCGAAGACTCGATGCTGCCGCCCTCCCCCGATGAGCGAGGGGCTGTTGGCCTCGGGCCAGGAGAGTACGCATGAGCTATTAGATTACCAAATACTACATGCATTTTGCCAGGGAATTTGTTTTTATGGGGAATACAGCCAAAATTATAATTTATGTAACTTATGTCATAAGAAATATATATTTTCCTAAAAAGCATGGTATCAGCAGGGTTGAAAGGAATTATGATGTTGACTTGCCTGTGAAAAATCGTATTTAGACGCTTTCTTTGTATTTTCTTTTCTTTTCTTTTTTTCTCCATTTTTACTTTTTACATTTTATAATAATGATAATATTAATGCTTTCAGTCAAATTAGTCTTTAACTTTGTGTATTGTGCGTTTTATCTCTTTTTTAGAAAATGAATTACACTCAACATAAGAGTGTAGGGAGGTGGAGAAATAATCTGTAACAATACATATAAAATGTTTTAGGAGGCACTGGATGTGTATTATAAATATGATATTAATATTCTAAAATATCATGGTTATTCTTAATATGGTCTGCAAATTGCAGATATTACTTATTTCATATATAATCAGTATAAATGAAGGCAATACCGACTCACTATCAGATTAATATAATGAAACATTTAGATGCTTTTCACTCATCTGCTCCTCTTAGGCACAAAGAGGTCACACGAGCAGCACGGCCTCATGCCGTATGGAGAGCTCCATGGTCCAGCTCTCCTCCCGGCCTCATGCCGTATGGAGAGCTCCATGGTCCAGCTCTCCTCACGGCCTCATGCCGTATGGAGAGCTCCATGGTCCAGCTCTCCTCCCGGCCTCATGCCGTATGGAGAGCTCCATGGTCCAGCTCTCCTCACGGCCTCATGCCGTATGGAGAGCTCCATGGTCCAGCTCTCCTCACGGCCTCATGCCGTATGGAGAGCTCCATGGTCCAGCTCTCCTCACGGCCTCATGCCGTATGGAGAGCTCCATGGTCCAGCTCTCCTCCCGGCCTCATGCCGTATGGAGAGAATCCAGCTCTCCACTGGTACAGACGTCAGACTGCTGAGCTCCACGGCGGCTAACAGCAGCTTAACGTCTAACATTGGTCGGAAAAAATGTGGAGAAAAGCCTCAGCAGTGAATCACACTTCCTGCAAACACAGCAGTGGTAACTAAAAGTGCAATTAGGTGTGAGAAGTCATGTGGAGCCTCTAAAGGGTACTTTTAATTGAACGGTAATAGCACGCATTTCCAAACTACATGGTTTAGACTTTTTAAACATTACAGGACCAAAAGAAACTGGTGAAACTACCCGAAGTCCAAAATGGAGGCTGTATTTATCATATTTGTCATAAGTCCTCCTCCCCCTCAACCTCAGAACCACTGCAGACTGTCTTTCACACACTACTTCATAACCCCACATCTGTCTCCTCCGGCTTCACGTGGGCCTCAGGCTCTCCGGGGTGGTCACTGTGAGGGCCTCACAATCATTTACTGGGACAGAGATGCTCTTTTCTGTCTTTCACACTGACCGTATGTTCTCATCACCGTCTCATTTGTGAGCTCAGTTCTAAAATATGCTGCCAATCTTCCTGAAGAAATGACCAGGACACCCAGAGTCCACGTCGTGCGTGGGACCTGTTGCTCGCCCCTGGAGGCCCGGCCCTGTCCCCGGCCCAGGGCTGCATGGGCCTGTAAACACTGAGCGGCCATGAAAGTGGAGAGGCGCCCACTGTAAACTGACGGAGACATTTGTGAACGCTAATAAAGATAAGGGCTGGCTGGGAAGTGACCGCAGAGGCTTTTTCTTTTTACAGTGTGAAACTTTCACTGCTGCCTTTAACTGAGCGGCCCGAGCAACAACTCTGACTCTACAATATATCCCTGTACACAATATGCCTTTTTCAATAAACAATATATCCCTGTACACAATATGCCTTTTTCAATAAACAATATATCCCTGTACACAATATGCCTTTTTCAATAAACAATATATCCCTGTACACAATATGCCTTTTTCAATAAAAAATATATCCATGCATGCGCACAATCCACCTTTTTCTTCTAGTAATGCCTTGAAAAGAAAAGGAAAAACATGAAAACTGAAGTTCTGTTCTAAAGTGCTGTTAAATATTTGAAAGCCCCCACTGTTACTTTACAGGTTGGTGGTGGAAGTCATGCTGCACACACACTCTGCACTGAGCACATTATTCAGCTGCAACAACAACAACAATAAGTAATCCTTAAAAGTTGAATAATAAACGTGTGTGTGTGTGTGTGTGTGTGTGTGTGTTAACGGACACAGCTGTAATACATTTCAATCTGCCGACATTTTGTGTCTGCAGCTCTGATGATGAAGGCCATAAACAGGAAGAACAAACAACAAACAACAATATCCGATGATGAATATGTGAATACAGCTCATAAACAGCCCGAACAGCGTGTTCCAACATGTCTGATCAGCGCAGTTGGACGTGTTTAATTACACGTCACTAACACGTCACGTGCTGCTGGACGGGACTTTTTGGAAAAGCGCCAGAGATTAAAATCGAGGTGTGACATTTCATATAACATTGAAATGTTTTTTTAAAGATGAAATGAGTGGCCCCTCTCGCCGTCACGCGCGGCTCCATCGAAACAATGGAAGGCCGAATGAGGAGAACTAGAACCCGTTCAACACACACATTGTCTTCTTTTTGATATTTCTAATATTTCATTACGTTCAAATTTCCATCTGCTAATAATGGCTAACATTTAGGCAATACATTAACACCTAGTACTACTCATACTACTACTCCAATTAGTATTGGTAATAATAATAATAACGATAATAATAATAGTAATAATAATAATAATAATAATAATAGTAATAATAATAAGGTTAAATTTAAGGAATTCATGTACAAATAAAAATAAAGGTTTCATCTGTAAATAATAATATTGTTTAATGTAATTATAGTGTTACATAACAATAACAATGCAGGGCTTCTGTGTGACAAAAACGCAATAAAATGCACACCTAACAAAAAGAAAGACTAATATTGTTATTCTAATTTGCTGGTCCTCTTCACGCACGCTCTCCGTGTTCTGCCCATAACTGTCAGATTCAAATCTCCCATCAGATGGAGCCTAATCACCAGCACTGAGCCCGTTTTATGAGTTCACAGCGAGCCTCTACTGTACCTCGTGCGGTCAGATATCATCTGCTTTCATCCATCCCCGTGCGCCGCAGCCCGTCCTCCGCCTGCGAGCAGCGGGGTGCTCCTCTTCCCACAGCGGCCGCCCGTGGGTCTGAAACGGCCGTCCTCGGTCCGGCTGCGCGGCGGCGGTCCGCTGGGAAGTGTCCGCTCGGTTCGGCTGCCTTAGTGCCTTTCAGCTACTGCGTTCTGCGCCTGTGCAGTGCACTCTCTGCGCTCTAAAGGGGGGACACGCTGCGGTGTTTTCTTGGAATCACACACACACGCGCGCGCGCACACACACACACAAACACATTTCAACACGTTGCACACACACACACACACACACACACACACACACACACACACACAGCTGCCTAACGAATTGTATGTGTGTGTGAAACTTAAGCAGCAGGGAGAGAGTGGTGTGTCCCCCTGTTTCTGTCACCGGCTGGTCCCTGACTCTGCAGCGGGGGAGCAGTGCCCTCCAGGCGGTCTGTGCCTCCTCTGAGCCTCGGCGCATCCAGTCAGACAACAACACTTTCTCCAGCCTCAACATCTGTCTCATTCAGCCAACATGTCCCTTTCATTTGTTATGTACTCATTTAGTTCATCCTATTTTGGGGACTAAGATTATTTGGTCATCTTTACTGACATGTCCATGGCCCAGTCCACCTGAAGCCAAGATGAGGTGAACCACCTTCAGGTCAGCAGAACAACGCACGATGCAGCTGACTAAACATCAGACCTCAGCAGTCACTCAGAGACACCTCCAGCCTCCAGCCATCATCGGGAATCCACCACAAGAATTAGATCATTTTACAGGAATAATTTACCCCCAGATCACTCCGTTATCCATCACATTTCTAGATATGACTTGTTCAGCAATATATTTCAATGAATTAGATCAGTTGATGTTTAATATAAAATAGCCAACAGTAAAAACACCTGTAAACATAAATGGCCTTCCTCTGTCTAAAGGCCTCGTATGATCTGTAGCGCATGCCGCATAAACACAAACACCAGACTGGCCATTAAGTGTTACGCAACAACAGGTAGAGTCATTTAGGATCCCTTTAACCAAGAGATCCTTTGAGATGGACCTGGCGTGATGACGTAGGCGCGCTGCAGGGTCTCCAGTCATACACTCAAAATATGGAGCTTTAGAAACAAATCACGCGTCAGAAATTGGGCCCGTTTTATTTGGAACTTTTTTCCGTTTGTTTCAGTCTCGTTCTTCACAGTTCTTTAGAGTTCTCTACAGTTCTCTAGTTCTCTATAGTTCTCTAGTTCTCTACAGTTCTCTAGTTCTCTAGTTCTCTACAGTTCTCTAGTTCTCTACAGTTCTCTGATTCTCTAGTTCTCTACAGTTCTCTAGTTCTCTAGTTCTCTACAGTTCTCTAGTTCTCTAGTTCTCTACAGTTCTCTAGTTCTCTAGTTCTCTACAGTTCTCTAGTTCTCTAGTTCTCTACAGTTCTCTAGTTCTCTAGTTCTCTACAGTTCTCTAGTTCTCTAGTTCTCTACAGTTCTCTAGTTCTCTAGTTCTCTACAGTTCTCTAGTTCTCTAGTTCTCTACAGTTCTCTAGTTCTCTAGTTCTCTACAGTTCTCTAGTTCTCTAGTTCTCTACAGTTCTCTGGTTCTCTAGTTCTCTACAGTTCTCTAGTTCTCTAGTTCTCTACAGTTCTCTAGTTCTCTAGTTCTCTACAGTTCTCTAGTTCTCTAGTTCTTAGAGTTCTATGCTCCCTCTGTTTTGATGTGGCTCTTTAAACAAGCCCACTGATGTTCCCCAAACCAGGTTTCATATTAACAATGTTACGATTTGACTTTTTTATTTGGATCGGTTGTTGGTCTTTGAATTATTATGGTTATAATAGCTGTACGTGTTCTTTTTCTTCCACCTATGATCATAACTTGTAATATGGTTGGATTTAGGCTTGAAGAAGTGACTCACAGTTAAAGGCTCATAGGAGCACTTCGTGCGTTCACACTCTCCAATGTAAAAGCACTTACAAAATATGATTAAGAAAAGTGTGTGTGTGTGTGTGTGTGTGTGTATGTGTGTGTATGTTCACATGCAGCCTCGCTCGTGGTGGAGGATGCGGCGTAGGCCGCGCGCACTATTTGCAGGTGAAATATGCACTTGTGGTTTTTGCAGGAGGCGAAATGAAACGTTCATAAATCAGGTGGCCGTGACTTATAGATCTGTTGGTGACATGAGCGCGTGAGCGGCACCGTGCGCGTGTTTGCGGCTGCGCTCCGGTGCCCGATAGCGCTGCTGACAGACCGCCCGACCCCGACTCTGTGTTCTCCAACCTCAAACTATTAACCACACACACACACACACACACACACACACACACACACACACACACACACACACTCGCACACACACACACACACACACACACACACACACACACGCACACACACACGCACACACACACACACACACACACACACACACACACACACACACACACACACACATACACCCACACACACCTCCGTGCTCAGGCTAAACTCTAAACACTGTCCTCTTCTTAAATGAACATCCAAAGTCGATCCGAGTAATTTTGATTATTTTAATTTAATATTTTTCAAGTTTTACATATAATTTGCTTGTTGATTTAACTGTATTAGTGCTGGGTAAAAAACAAAAAAAACAGCCTATTGTTTAGGTGAGTGCACATGCCGTCTATACACACACATGAGAAAGAAAGGCTGCTTTTACATCATAGGCGCTCTTCTGCCAGCCAATTAGAGAGATCAGTCAAATTACACAGGACATGATTACACTGAAGATGAACTCATTCAGAACCAAAGTCTGGTACATTCAGCCTTTCTTAGGCAGAGCGGTGGGCTTTACAAGGCCCAGTTCTAATAATACTGTGAGATGAAAACAAGACTGCACCGTCTAATATATAGGTTTAATACATATTTACATGCATGCTGCACACATGCATAGCCCAAGAGCCAACGCACTTACTGTATGTATGGGAATGTATGCTGCAGAAACGTGGCCATATCCACAAATAGTAGATCAGAAAAAGATTTGTTCTGCTTCTTTTTTTTTTACACAAATTTAACCATTTATATATATATATATATATATATATATATATATATATATATATATATATATGTATATTTTGTTACTGTCTTTAGCTTGGCAGAAATGTACTAGATATAGAAAGATTATCTGAGAAAAGAGAATCCTTGATTTGAAGAAAGGTCCTGATTAGTCTTGGTTCAGTGTGGCGGTCTGTCCGTCTTACCTGCTGCTCTGCTCTCAGCTCAACCTGACCTCTGGGCTCCTTCAGTGTCCTAGTCTCCACTGGGGGACCAGTCCTCCCTGTGCCAGACCCATGCAGCACTGCTCTGGCTATCTGCTGCATTAAGAACATTTCATTTTTTTTATAGCAGCGGAACTGGGCTGCAGTTCTGGAGGGGAATTGAACCCAGACACACACCCACTGTCACGTGGTCGGGGCAGGAGGAGGTTGCAGCTGCAGTCACTCTAAATATGACTTCCAGCATCCCCAGGACTCAATCCGGTCTCTCAGAACCATTATGAAATCACTTTTCATAATATTCCCATCAGTGGGATAGTTATATGGGATTAATTCCCTCATGGGATTTAAGACAAAAAGCACAAATCTAATATTATCAAATACAATTGACACTGCGTTTGTGAAATGTTCAACGGCTCCCTTGTGCTGCATTGTGTCCCAAGTCACTACATTGTTGCCGTATTTTCAGGTTAGCAGTCTGCACTTTTCATACAAATATTTTAAATACAACAAAAAAAATTGCAAATATTTGCTGAAATGGATTTAAATGTGTTGATTCTGATTTTTAAAAAATAAATTGTCCTTACTTCCTATATGGAGTAAGAACATTCACTGCCATATTAAATACTTTTTAAGTGAAATTAACAATTTAAAAACTCACATGCTCTTCTCAAAAATGCATTCTCACTTAACTTAAAACAGGGCTATTCTTTATTTTTTTTTAGCAACAATGATGTAGAATATCAGCAACTTCCTGTTCGTTTCTCAATGTGTGACGTCGTCCACTTCTGATTACGTGGCATTATGTGGATTATTGTTCAGGCAACAATACAAATTTTATTTCAGCTGTATTGAAAAATGTAGGCCTATATTGGTAAAATCTGACATATTTTGCGTTTGCATTACTCACCATTAAAAATGTTAAATTAAATTTGAATACATCCGACCCAATTCACAGCATGAATTGCTTCTGAAAACCTGAACTTTTGCACTTGTATAATATCATATTCAAGTCATCAAGAGTGAAAGCCAGGTCCTTTTCCTGCTTCAGGGTATTGGGATCCGACTCTTTTCAAGTGGACAAATAATTCAGACACTCATGCATTCATGAACTGTTTTGCTGCCCTCGTGTTTTACTGCCAATTCAGTGATTTTGTCTGGTTGAAATGTCAGTTGCAGTATATTCCTTCCATCTCCACCCCCTCGCGTATCATCGGTCCTTTGGGCCGCGTGTCTCGGGCGTCACAGGTTGTCGAGCTGAAAAGTCGGTCCTTCTTCAAACTGTTCCGATTTCACTCACGGCTGCTGTTGGTGTTGTGGGGGAGAGTGAGGGGGTGTCAGATTTACAGTGGCAGGACTCTGACCTTTTCTCTTTCCTTGTGTATTTGGCAGTTGGTGGGGTCTGGCTAATGCACGCCACCACATTTCTTACCAGGCCTCCTCGTTTCTTCTACAGTCAAAATGGCGGAGGCTCCTTTTCAGTGTCAGCCCCCTTCCCCCTCCTCATCCTCCACACGGCTTCCCTTCTAATCACTGATTGGCCATTTTCACTCCTGGCCAATGTTGAGCCTTAAATAGCCTCAGTGCGTCACAGACGAGGTGGAGAGTTCCGTGTCTGCTCCTCGGCCTCCAGTTGATTTAAGATGGAGGTTTTGGACCTCGAAAATGACTTTCCTGTGTGTGTTTTTGTGTGTGAGGAACCTTTAAAGCTGCACTATTCAATACTTTTATAGCAATAATGGATGAAATGACTTTGCGTAATGTGAAAGGTGCCGCTCCTCGTGACAAACCCAAATCCCATAGTTACAACCCAGGATCACGTCTGAAAATAAAATCCCAATCCAAGGTAAACTTAATAGTTTTTGTTTAGCTTTCAACTCTATTCAATTACATTTTTTAAATATAGTTTATACTCACAACAGAGATTATCTCAGGACATAATTCATATAAAGCAAGTCTAGAGTGTTCTCTATAATTTACAGGAACCCAACATTCACTCATGAGCAAGCTCTCGCCCCAGTGGCAAAAAAAACAACCTTGGGCAGAACGGCAACGAAAAAGAGAAAAGAGAAAAGAGAACAGAGAACACAGAAAAGAGAAAAGAGAACAGAGAAAAGAGAACACAGAAAAGAGAAAAGAGAACAGAGAAAAGAGAACAGAGAACAGAGAACACAGAAAAGAGAAAAGAGAACACAGAAAAGAGAAAAGAGAACAGAGAAAAGAGAACAGAGAACAGAGAAAAGAGAACAGAGAACAGAGAACAGATAAAAGAGAACAGAGAACAGAGAACAGAGAAAAGAGAAAAGAGAAAAGAGAACAGAGAACAGAGAACAGATAAAAGAGAACAGAGAACAGAGAACAGAGAAAAGAGAAAAGAGAAAAGAGAACAGAGAACAGAGAACACAGAACAGAGAACAGAGAACAGAGAACATAGAACAGAGAACAGAGAACAGAGAAAAGAGAACAGAGAACAGAGAAAAGAGAAAAGAGAACAGAGAACACAGAAAAGAGAACATAGAACAGAGAACATAGAACAGAGAAAAGAGAAAAGAGAAAAGAGAACAGAGAAAAGAGAAAAGAGAACAGAGAAAATAAAAAATAAAAAAAGAGAAAAGAGAACAGAGAACACAGAAAAGAGAAAAGAGAACAGAGAACAGAGAAAAGAGAACAGAGAACAGAGAAAAGAGAACAGATAAAAGAGAACAGAGAACAGAGAACAGAGAACAGAGAAAAGAGAAAAGAGAAAAGAGAAAAGAGAAAAGAGAACAGAGAACAGAGAACAGAGAAAAGAGAACAGAGAACAGAGAACAGAGAAAAGAGAAAAGAGAACAGAGAACAGAGAACAGAGAACAGAGAACAGAGAAAAGAGAAAAGAGAAAAGAGAAAAGAGAAAAGAGAAAAGAGAAAAGAGAACAGAGAAAAGAGAACAGAGAAAAGAGAAAAGAGAACAGAGAACAGAGAACAGAGAAAAGAGAACAGAGAACAGAGAAAAGAGAAAAGAGAACAGAGAACAGAGAACAGAGAAAATAAAAAAAGAGAACAGAGAAAAGAGAACAGAGAACAGAGAAAAGAGAAAAGAGAACAGAGAACAGAGAACAGAGAAAATAAAAAAAGAGAACAGAGAACACAGAAAAGAGAACAGAGAACAGAGAAAAGAGAAAAGAGAAAACAGAGAAAAGAGAACAGAGAACAGAGAACAGAGAAAAGAGAAAAGAGAAAAGAGAACAGAGAACACAGAAAACAGAGAACACAGAAAAGAGAACAGAGAAAAGAGAAAAGAGAACAGAGAACACAGAACAGAGAACACAGAACAGAGAAAAGAGAAAAGAAAACAGAGAAAAGAGAACAGAGAACACAGAACAGAGAACACAGAAAAGAGAAAAGAGAAAAGAAAACAGAGAAAAGAGAACAGAGAACAGAGAAAAGAGAACAGAGAACACAGAAAACAGAGAAAACAGAAAAGAGGGAGTCATGGACATGGATCTGCTAACATGTGGCTGTTATGATATCATATATATCCAGAGATATTCATAATATTATATGAACTGTACTTCATACATATAGAATATATAGAGAATGTGATGACACTGAAGATCTTCAAGGAGTTAGTCACCATTCCTTATGCTCACTATGAAAATGACTGAGCCAATCAGATCTCAAGTCAACACTACGCTAACACCCCTTTAGCATTGTAGTCTGGCCCAGTCTGAAGGCCCAGGAACATATCGTTATTTCTGACAACAGAAATGGAAAAATAAAGACGTTATGACCACTAGACGGTTCAGCCTGGAATGGGTTGTCTTCCCAAACTCCCGATGACCAGTCTGACCTTGTGTTTATCATTTCTAGGACTTCGCATTTGCTTTAAAAGACAATAATATCCAGTTGGAAGCTCCAGAAAAAGCTAGAAAGTGGGCCTTGGATTGACATTGTTTTTGTCAAATGTATTCAAAATTCACAGCCCTGGACATTCTAATAACACAGGGTATCAAGCGTGATTCAGCTCAGCTGGGGAAGGCCTTGACTCGGAAATAAAGACCCCCTTAGAGTGATGGCTGCTATGTTTGATCAGTTTGGACCGTAGTGTGATGTATTGTGGTTTTGAATACGTTACAGACTACATCTACATTTTGCAAGCTTGGTTTGACGCGTTTGGGAGTCGGCTGGGTGTTTCCTCTTGGATTCTCTGAGTGTGAGCATCGATGCCCCGGAGCGGCAGCTCGGTGGAAATCTCTTGGTTCTCTTGGAATTATAGATGATTCACTGCTGCTTTCTCTTAAATCTGTCAAACATGTCTTTTGTTTACCGACACAGAGATACGTCTTCAGTGAATCTACAGAAACCATCTTAGAGCGTGGTTCAAGCTATTTATCATCAGTGTTTGCACACTTCATACACAACTTTAATGAATGTGAGCAACAGCTCAGAGTAAACAGTGAGGATTGGAACCACCGAGCTCCATCACCCATGAGGGACAACTAACTCATCCACAGCCACAGGAAGGCTGAGCATGTGAGGACTGACGGAGCTGCTGCAGAGCTCACTGCACACTTCTACTCCCAGATAGTACGTGATTTAAGCCTAGAGTGAGACATGAGCAGGCAGTCGACAGAAGAATAAAAGAGGCAATAAAACGTGTTTTCAGAGGTCCTTGAATATGCAGTCATAACCGGCCACCCAAAATATTATTAGAATATTTTCTGCATTAGAATGCAAGATTAGCTGTGGACAGACACAGAGCCTCACACTCCCTCACACAAGCACATGATCCTCCTGGCAGATGATTAAATTACTAATTACCAATACAAATGTTGGAGATTAAAACGGGGTTACATTTAAATATAAAGAGAGTTTGACAGTAATCAGTGTTGAGTACAGTTTAGATGTTCACGTTGCCTCGGTTAATGTATGTTTTTGAGGACTTTATACGCAGTTAGTTAAAGCGAAAAAAAAATAATGAAGTGTAAGAAGTTACAATACTTTGATGAAGGTAAATAGTGAACTGAAGTATCCTTCCCAACATTAGTAATCGCACACATTGTGTTGGTTGATGATGCAACGTGAACAGATGTGTATACGTGTCTCCAGTGGTTTGCATTAAGATATAACTACTGCAGTGGGTGGTTAATTATCCATCCTGCAATCATCGCATGCACCAAAGCATTTTGTGGGGCTATTGTATAACAAAACATTTATAGAAATGGGTGAAAACATCCATAAATAATGAAAATATAGTCGTTTTCTTCTATTGCAAAGAAACTATATTGAACTTGTCTAAAATGCGTCTGGCATCCAGCTCCTATAAAACGGCTCCTGTTTATCGGGCCCCTCTCTCTCTGCTCCACCTCATAAGCTCTGGCGTCTCACTAGTTCCTCAGTGCTCCTATTTAAACAGTGTCATGCCCTTTGTTTTTCAGAGGTAAGCCCCAGGACTCTTTGAAGTGGGCGCCATGTTTGCACTGTGACCATTTAATTCGGAGCGCAGCTTGATGATATTAGTGTCAGGGTCAATTGCTGAATTCAGTTGGACTGCCTAGCTGGCGGTAAGGCATCATGTGCTGCCCGGTTCAAGATCTGGTCAAACCCATAGTCTTACTTACACCCACATACACACTCCAGCTCCTCCAGTTCCTCTGACCCCCGAACATGTGACACGGCAGACATGGGACCTGGTTATCCTGCCGACTTCACAGGCCTGAGCTCAGCACAGTGGAAGTTGTTGCTCAGACCTCCCATGATGGAACCTCACATCCCTAGTCCCTTGTCCTCCTTCCTGTATCAATACAGCCTGTTATAGTTGTGCCGCTTTGCCATGTGCACAGAACGTGGAAGTAATACATTTGGACTGTTCTGTGCTTTTCTATGGGCAGCTGTAGGACAGGGCTGACTCTCACTTATTACACCAAATACTGAACCAGTTGGAAGTGGATCACATTTTTAAACCAGAGACTCTAAAGTGTTCAGCAATTTCGATCCCCAGGTGTTAGTCAGCATGCCATGTGGCTCTTGAACCAATACTGCCAATACAGCTAACGTCGTTTTATAGCTTTGTCCTTCTGGCTTCTTCTGAGAGGTTTTGGTGTTCCTAAAACTCCCCCTGCCGTTGGACCGTTGTCACTGAAACGTCTCTGAGCCAAATGTGAAACAGCAGTGCATCTTTGCCTGTGACAAACTCATAAAATACAGACACTTGTGACAAGGACAAGCTCATCTGAATTCATCGTTCGGGTCGGTCGTTAAAGTTAAGTGGGACTCTGGATTTCAGGGACTAGTTTGTGTCCCGTCCTCTCGGCTGTACTTTGCCAGCCGTTGCTCTGCTGCTGGCGGTAAAAGCCAGGCAGCCATTTGTCTCGCTGCACTTCACTATATCTCTAGTTTTATTGGGTGTGAGTGACTTGTCAGCAGTCATCTAAAATGCGTTTCAAAAGACTTTTTTCCCCCTTCTTTGTTCTCATGGAGGAGAAAACCCCTGTGAGGATTGGAGAGGAGAGACAAACTTCCCACGATGATTCTTTATGGGCACTCATATACAGAAACGTATTGTGCGTGTGCATTTTTTCAGTTTATGTTAATAGATAAACCATAAACCCTCGAGATGATGTTGGTCGTTGATAGAGACACAAAATAAAAACATTCTAAACTTCAAAGAAATAACAATCACTGATATTGTTATTTTGTTGTTGTCTTTTTTGTCATGATATCCTGTTCACCTTTGACTGAAATGTGGTTTCAAGCCTCAACCTTCTAGCTTAATCAAACTGCGTTTACTGATTGAATTGCAGAATATTTAGTAAAGTGTCATTCATAAATCTGTTGTTGTTAATTAAACTCAGTTATGTTTCAGTTATTAACATTCAGTTATGTAATGATATCATTATAATTGAAGTGCAAAGATGCAATGCCCATTGTAAACCTTTTAAAATGCCATAATATATTTGTTTATCAAGCCCTTCTCCTCTGAGTCATTGCTGCAAGCAAGTAGGCCTATTATTATGATTACACTTTTTTTAATGTATCCATTATTGATCCCACAGTGGGGAAATTAGGAGCAGTGGGCAGCAGTGAAGCACCCGGGAGCCACTGGGGGTTCAGTGTCTTGCTCAAGGACGCTTCCCCTATCGAACCGGGTACCTCGTGGTTACGGGACGACCACTGTCCCCATGAGCTACAGCTGGTGTAGCTGAGTCGGTTTACATGCAATACAGCACTATCTTCAAATACAGCAAGATGGGAAAACCACATATTGACATGAAAACTCTAGACTCTCCAGTATTGATGAAACTGGCACACATTGGAGGTTTTGGTCAATACAAAAATCCCTCCAACGTCAAGCAATGCTTCAGCTCAGAAATGTAATAGTGAGCGTTCGGCCGTGACATGCAAATGAGTTATTCCAATTAGCAGACAGGAAGTGGTCTTTGCTTTGAAAGTACTGACCGGAGTCACAGTCACACTTTTCCCATGTGCAACCTTCTGGCCCCAGAGGTAATCTAAGTATTTAGACCAGTGGTGGATGGCCACCTTGAGCAACAACAAAAATAACAATTATAATAATAATATTAATAATATTTATAAATTTGACAAATTGTCAATATTTGTGTTTTTAGAAATATGGAATACACCCAGTAATATTTGTAAAATAGGATATCTGTGCAAAATATATGCTTTTCCTGCACTTCCTGCACTTCCTGCACATTCTCTGCATGTCTCAGCTGCTCTGGGGCCGAATCGTTCTGGCCCAAAAGAGGCGGGTCTAAGAAGCAGTTTAGCCTATAACTGATTAAAGATATAAATGAGTGATACACAATTCAGCCAATCAGCGTCCTAAAATAGGTTCAGCTTTGGGCCAAAGTCGTTTGGCCCAAAGCTGCGCGTTCTCGTCAGGCGCTTTTTTAATGACATGAAACGGCGAGCACGAGCACTTCTCTTCCAAGAAGACCCGACCCGCTAAAATCTCTCCTCCAAGACCCATTTGAGAGAAGACCTAAGGCGGAGAAACTACATATAAAACAGCTGGGCCCAGATCAACCTCCCAAGAAGACAGACACAGAAGACAGGAAGAGACCGGTACACCAGGAAGGTTTGGCTAGCCGGATGCTGTTGTGCTAATGCCATATTTGGCTTTATAAATCACCGGGGACAGATCCAGCATGGACAGATACGGGAGTAAGAGACATGAAGCACTTGTTGGAAGAATTAATATAACATGAGAGGACACACATGAGAACACCAGGACACACATGAGAACATGAGAACACCAGGACACACATGAGAACACCAGGACACACATGAGAACATGAGAACACCAGGACACACATGAGAACATGAGAACACCAGGACACACATGGTAACATGAGAACACCAGGACACACATGGTAACATGAGAACACCAGGACACACATGAGAACATGAGAACACCAGGACACACATGAGAACATGAGAACACCAGGACACACATGAGAACACCAGGACACACATGAGAACATGAGAACACCAGGACACACATGAGAACATAAGAACACACCTGATAACATGAGAACACCAGGACACACATGAGAACATAAGAACACACATGATAACATGAGAACACCAGGACACACATGAGAACATGAGAACACCAGGACACACATGAGAACATGATAACACCAGGACACACATGAGAACATGAGAACACCAGGACACACATGGTAACATGAGAACACCAGGACACACGTGAGAACATGAGAACACCAGGACACACATGAGAACATGAGAACACCAGGACGCACATGGTAACATGAGAACACCAGGACACACATGGTAACATGAGAACACCAGGACACACATGGTAACATGAGAACACCAGGACACACATGAGAACATGAGAACACCAGGACACACATGAGAACATGAGAACACCAGGACACACATGAGAACACCAGGACACACATGAGAACATGAGAACACCAGGACACACATGAGAACATGAGAACACCAGGACACACATGAGAACACCAGGACACACATGAGAACATGAGAACACCAGGACACACATGGTAACATGAGAACACCAGGACACACATGAGAACATGAGAACACCAGGACACACATGAGAACATGAGAACACCAGGACACACATGAGAACATGAGAACACCAGGACACACATGGTAACATGAGAACACCAGGACACACATGAGAACATGAGAACACCAGGACACACATGAGAACATAAGAACACACATGATAACATGAGAACACCAGGACACACATGAGAACATAAGAACACACATGATAACATGAGAACACCAGGACACACATGAGAACATGAGAACACCAGGACACACATGAGAACATGAGAACACCAGGACACACATGAGAACATGAGAACACCAGGACACACATGAGAACATGAGAACACCAGGACACACATGGTAACATGAGAACACCAGGACACACATGAGAACACCAGGACACACATGAGAACATGAGAACACCAGGACACACATGAGAACTTGAGACACCAGGACACACATGAGAACATAAGAACACACATGATAACATGAGAACACCAGGACACACATGAGAACATGAGAACACAGGACACACGTGATAACATGAGAACACCAGGACACACATGGTAACATGAGAACACCAGGACACACATGGTAACATGAGAACACCAGGACACACATGAGAACATGAGAACACCAGGACACACATGGTAACATGAGAACACCAGGACACACATGAGAACATAAGAACACACATGATAACATGAGAACACCAGGACACACATGAGAACATGAGAACACCAGGACACACATGAGAACATGAGAACACCAGGACACACAAGAGAACATGAGAATACCAGGACACACATGAGAACATGAGAACACCAGGACACACATGATAACATGAGAACACCAGGACACACATGAGAACATGAGAACACCAGGACACACATGACAACATGAGAACACCAGGACACACGTGAGAACATGAGAACACCAGGACACACATGAGAACATGAGAACACCAGGACACACATGAGGACATTAGAACACCAGGACACACATGATAACATGAGAACACCAGGACACACATGAGAACATGAGAACACCAGGACACACATGAGAACATGAGAACACCAGGACACACATGGTAACATGAGAACACCAGGACACACATGGTAACATGAGAACACCAGGACACACATGAGAACACCAGGACACACATGAGGACATTAGAACACCAGGACACACATGATAACATGAGAACACCAGGACACACATGAGAACATGAGAACACCAGGACACACATGAGAACATGAGAACACCAGGACACACATGGTAACATGAGAACACCAGGACACACATGATAACGTGAGAACACCAGGACACACATGAGAACATGAGAACACAGGACACACGTGATAACATGAGAACACCAGGACACACATGGTAACATGAGAACACCAGGACACACATGGTAACATGAGAACACCAGGACACACATGAGAACATGAGAACACCAGGACACACATGGTAACATGAGAACACCAGGACACACAAGAGAACATGAGAACACCAGGACACACATGAGAACATGAGAACACCAGGACACACATGGTAACATGAGAACACCAGGACACACGTGAGAACATGAGAACACCAGGACACACATGAGAACATGAGAACACCAGGACGCACATGGTAACATGAGAACACCAGGACACACATGGTAACATGAGAACACCAGGACACACATGGTAACATGAGAACACCAGGACACACATGAGAACATGAGAACACCAGGACACACATGAGAACATGAGAACACCAGGACACACATGAGAACACCAGGACACACATGAGAACATGAGAACACCAGGACACACATGAGAACATGAGAACACCAGGACACACATGAGAACACCAGGACACACATGAGAACATGAGAACACCAGGACACACATGGTAACATGAGAACACCAGGACACACATGAGAACATGAGAACACCAGGACACACATGAGAACATGAGAACACCAGGACACACATGAGAACATGAGAACACCAGGACACACATGGTAACATGAGAACACCAGGACACACATGAGAACATGAGAACACCAGGACACACATGAGAACATAAGAACACACATGATAACATGAGAACACCAGGACACACATGAGAACATAAGAACACACATGATAACATGAGAACACCAGGACACACATGAGAACATGAGAACACCAGGACACACATGAGAACATGAGAACACCAGGACACACATGAGAACATGAGAACACCAGGACACACATGAGAACATGAGAACACCAGGACACACATGGTAACATGAGAACACCAGGACACACATGAGAACACCAGGACACACATGAGAACATGAGAACACCAGGACACACATGAGAACTTGAGACACCAGGACACACATGAGAACATAAGAACACACATGATAACATGAGAACACCAGGACACACATGAGAACATGAGAACACAGGACACACGTGATAACATGAGAACACCAGGACACACATGGTAACATGAGAACACCAGGACACACATGGTAACATGAGAACACCAGGACACACATGAGAACATGAGAACACCAGGACACACATGGTAACATGAGAACACCAGGACACACATGAGAACATAAGAACACACATGATAACATGAGAACACCAGGACACACATGAGAACATGAGAACACCAGGACACACATGAGAACATGAGAACACCAGGACACACAAGAGAACATGAGAATACCAGGACACACATGAGAACATGAGAACACCAGGACACACATGATAACATGAGAACACCAGGACACACATGAGAACATGAGAACACCAGGACACACATGACAACATGAGAACACCAGGACACACGTGAGAACATGAGAACACCAGGACACACATGAGAACATGAGAACACCAGGACACACATGAGGACATTAGAACACCAGGACACACATGATAACATGAGAACACCAGGACACACATGAGAACATGAGAACACCAGGACACACATGAGAACATGAGAACACCAGGACACACATGGTAACATGAGAACACCAGGACACACATGGTAACATGAGAACACCAGGACACACATGATAACGTGAGAACACCAGGACACACATGAGAACATGAGAACACAGGACACACGTGATAACATGAGAACACCAGGACACACATGGTAACATGAGAACACCAGGACACACATGGTAACATGAGAACACCAGGACACACATGAGAACATGAGAACACCAGGACACACATGGTAACATGAGAACACCAGGACACACAAGAGAACATGAGAACACCAGGACACACATGAGAACATGAGAACACCAGGACACACATGGTAACATGAGAACACCAGGACACACATGAGAACATGAGAACACCAGGACACACATGGTAACATGAGAACACCAGGACACACATGAGAACATGAGAACACCAGGACACACATGAGAACATGAGAACACCAGGACACACATGAGAACATAAGAACACACATGATAACATGAGAACACCAGGACACACATGAGAACATGAGAACACCAGGACACACATGAGAACATGAGAACACCAGGACACACAAGAGAACATGAGAACACCAGGACACACATGAGAACATGAGAACACCAGGACACACATGATAACATGAGAACACCAGGACACACATGAGAACATGAGAACACCAGGACACACATGACAACATGAGAACACCAGGACACACGTGAGAACATGAGAACACCAGGACACACATGAGAACATGAGAACACCAGGACACACATGAGAACATGAGAACACCAGGACACACATGAGAACATGAGAACACCAGGACACACATGAGAACATGAGAACACCAGGACACACAAGAGAACATGTGATTGATTAATGGACTTAATCCATGACCCAGAGTTCAGATCAGGAAGCAGAAGCAGAGTTGTAGTCTTCCACCCTTCTCTGCACTTCCATTGGAGCAGTTACCCACCCTTAACCTTAACTCTATAGAGACTGTGTCTGTCCCACGGCCACTTAAATTAATTAAATCAAAAGTAACCAGAAGAGGAGTCATACAAAATAACCTCATACAGGTTAACATCACTACTGCAACAGTGCAACACAACAGGATAATTAAATGTGGACTCCTAAATATTAGATCTCTGTCATCTAAAGCTGTATTAGTAAATGATTTAATATCAGACAATCACATTGATTTATTGTGTCTTACTGAAACCTGGCTGAGCCATGAAGAATATGTCAACCTAAATGAATCAACTCCTCCAAGTCATATTAATACTCACATTCCTCGAGGCACCGGCCGAGGAGGTGGAGTAGCAGCCATCTTTGACTCAAGTCTATTAATGAATCCTAAACCTAAACTAAACTACAACTCATTTGAAAGCCTTGTTCTTAGTCTTTCACATCCAACCTGTAAAACATTACAGCCAATACTATTTGTTATACTGTACCGGCCACCAGGTCCATATTCAGAATTTATATCTGAATTTTCAGAGTGTTTATCAAGTTTAGTCCTTAAAACTGATACGGTTATTATTGTAGGAGATTTTAATATTGATGTTGATAATGATTGCCTTAGTGCTGCATTTATCTCATTGTTGGACTCGATTGACTTCTGTCAGAGTACAGAAACCCACTCACTGCTTTGGCCACACCCTCCACCTTGTTCTTACATATGACATTGAGCATTTGGAGGTCTTCCCACAGAACCCTCTTCTGTCAGACCATTACCTCATAACTTTTGAGTTTATACTCCCGGAGTATACACCGTTAGTCAAAAGTTTCTACACCAGATGTCTAACTGACAGTGCTGTAGCTAAATTTAAAGAAGAGATTCCTTCTGCATTTGATTCAATACCACGTCTCAATGTGACGGAGGACTCATGTGCTAACTTTAGTCCGTCCCAGATTGATCATATTGTCGATAGTGCTACAGGCTCACTGAGAATGACACTAGACTCGATAGCCCCACTGAAGAAGAAGACAGTGAGGCAAAGGAGGTTTGCTCCCTGGTAGAACCCTCAGACCCAAAAACTAAAGCAAACTTCACGAAAGCTTTAAAGCATATGGCGTTCCACCAATCTGGAAGAATCACGCTTAGTTTGGCGAGACAGCCTTAAAACATATAAAAAGGCTCTCCGTAATGCCAGAGCAGCCTATTACTCATCAGTAATAGAGAAAAATAAGAACAACCCCAGGGTTCTCTTTAGCACTGTAGCCAGGCTGACAGAGAGTCACAGCTCTGTGGAGCCGTGTATTCCTATAGACCTCAGTAGTAATGACTTCATGAACTTCTTCAATGAAAAGATTTCAACTATTAGAGGCAAGATTGATGATCTCTTGACCTCAACTACTGCCGATCTGTCATCAAGAGGAGTGGCCTTGGAAACGGCTGTATGCCCTGGTGTATATTTGGATAGCTTTTCTCCCATTAACCTAGACCAATTGTCCTCAACGGTTTCTACTTCTAAACCGTCTACCTGTCTCTTAGACCCCATCCCAACGAGGCTGCTTAAAGACGTGTTGCCTTTAATTGGCACCTCTCTGTTGGATATTGTTAATGTGTCTTTGCTAACAGGCCATGTACCACATTCCTTCAAAGTAGCTGTAATTAAACCTCTCCTGAAAAAGCCCACTCTTAATCCAGAGGTGTTGGCTAACTACAGACCGATCTCTAACCTTCCCTTCCTCTCTAAGATCCTTGAGAAAGTAGTCGCAAATCAGTTGTGCGACTTCCTACATCAGAATAGTTTATTTGAGGAGTTTCAGTCAGGATTTAGAAAACACCACAGCACAGAGACAGCACTGGTGAAGATTACAAATGACCTCCTAATTGCATCAGATAAAGCAGTGGTCCCCAACCCCCGGGCCGCGGACCGGTACCGGTCCGTGGATCAATTGGTACCGGGCCGCACAAGAAATAATTAATAATTTCCGTTTTATTTATTATCAGAGTATGAACGATCTTTTATTTTGAAAAAACTTTTATTTTGAAAAATGACCGGATTCGCTCGTTTGCATCCCGGTCACTTGTGCGCCAAATTTTAACCCACAAGCGAGCAAAATGAGTAAGAAACAGACGTCTTTGGATATTTTTTTTGCGAAAGGGAAAAGGTCTAGTGAAGAGACAGAAGAAGAGCCTACGAGTTCAAAGAAAAAGAAAACTTTTACCAGACAATACCAGGAGACCTACTTAAAATATGGGTTTATCGCGGCAGGTGATTCCCATATTCCAAGCTCGCTCTGCATAATATGCGGCGACCGGCTTGCTAATGAGGCAATGAAGCCTTCAATACTGCTTCGCAACTTGCAGGGCTCCCATTGATTTGGCATTATGGTGAGTAAAAATTTCCATGCACTTTATATTACTTTTTGTGGTGTATCTGTATCTGTGCAGGCATGTAAAATGTACGCACGTAACTCTCAAAGGGTCGGTGCACTAACGCGCCGCACCAACCCCCCCCCGGGCCGCGGTAAAATTTGCCAAGCGTTGACCGGTCCGCGGTGATAAAAAGGTTGGGGACCACTGAGATAAAGGACTCATCTCTGTACTGGTATTATTAGACCTTAGTGCTGCGTTCAACACCATTGATCATGACATCCTATTACAGAGACTGGATCAGTCGATTGGCATTTCAGGTACCGCACTAAGTTGGTTTAAATCCTATTTATCAGATCGATCTCAATTTGTATTTGTAAACGATGAAGCCTCAATGACCACCAATGTTAATCACGGAGTTCCACAAGGTTCTGTGGTTGGACCAATTTTATTTACCTTATATATGCTTCCTTTGGGCAATATTATCAGGAAACACTCCATAAACTTTCATTGCTATGCAGACGATACTCAATTATATCTATCGATCAAACCAGAGGAGACCAACCAGCTTACTAAAATTCAAGAATGTCTTAAAGACATAAAAACATGGATGACCTGCAACTTCCTGATGTTAAACTCAGACAAAACTGAAGTTATTTTACTGGCCCTGAACACCTCAGAGATCAATTATCTGGTGATGTGGTTTCTGTAGATGGCATTTCCCTGGCATCCAACACCACTGTAAAGAATCTCTAGTTATCTTTGACCGAGACTTGTCCTTTAACTCCCATGTTAAGCAAATCTCAAGGATTGCATTTTTTCATCTACGTAACATTTCAAAAATCAGGCACATCTTGTCTCAAAAAGATGCAGAAAAGCTGGTTCGCGCGTTTGTTACTTCCAGACTAGATTACTGCAACTCCTTATTATCAGGCTGCTCTAATAAGTCTCTTGAATCCCTCCAGTTGATCCAGAATGCTGCAGCTCGTGTACTCACAAAAACTAAGAAAAGAGATCACATGACTCCTGTATTAGCTGCTCTGCACTGGCTCCCTGTAAAATCAAGAATCACATTTAAAATTCTTCTCCTCACCTACAAAGCCTTGATTGGTGATGCACCATCATATCTTAAGGAGCTTGTAGTACCATATTGCCCCACTAGAGAGCTGCGCTCACTAAATGCGGGGCTACTTGTGGTTCCTAGAGTCCTAAAAAGTAGGATGGGAGCCAGAGCCTTCAGTTATCAAGCTCCTCTTTTATGGAACCAGCTTCCACTTTCAGTCCTGGAGGCAGACACAGTCACCTCATTCAAGAATAGACTTAAGACTTTCCTCTTTAATAGTGCTTATAGTTAGGGCTGAATCAGGTTTGTCCTGGTCGAGCCCCTTGATATGCTGCTATAGGCTTATAGGCTGCTGGGGGATGTTTTAGGATACACTGAGCACCTATCTCCTCTTCTCTCTCTCCTTATGGATAAATTTACATCTCTCCATTGCACCTTATTAACTCTGCTTCCTCCCCGGAGTCGTTGTGACTTCACGTCTCATAGGGTCCATTGGACCTGGAGGTGTCTGATGCCTGGTGAACCGGCCTCCCATTGGCCCTGCTGATGCCCCGCCCCCTCCTCTCTACCTCCTTCTGTTTCATGGATTGGAGTTCCATTCATACATTGTCATATTCATGTAATGTGTTTATGTAACTCTGTAACTCTGTTCATTCTGAACACATGACATCTATTCATCTGTCCATCCGGGGAGAGGGATCCTCCTCTGTTGCTCTCCTGAAGGTTTCTTCCCTTTTTTCCCTGTCAAAGGTTATTTTTGGGGAGTTTTTCCTGATCCGATGTGAGGTCAAAGGTCAGGGATGTCGTATGTGTACAGATTGTAAAGCCCTCTGAGGACAATTTGTAATTTGTGATATTGGGCTATACAAAATAAACTGAATTGAATTGAATTGAATCTCATTTGTTCGGATGTAATATTTCCACAGCAGATTTCCTTCATATGGTTTGGCATATGGCACACTGCTCAGAGAGAAAAGTCCGTTATTTCTAATTACCTGAATTATCATTTTGAAGTTGAGAAAAGTAAAAAATTGTAATTTAGTTTTAGTTTCAATGAACCTCAAAAACAGAAATGTTAAATTCAATTCTTAAAGCTGATTATATGGCCTCTTTGGGCGCTTTGGACTCGCGTGAGGTTGCTTATGCAGAAGTATTTTAAATAGTGAGGTTTTAGTGAAGTGCTTTTCAAGTAGACACAGAAGCTGTTATGACTTTTCCAACCCAAAATACAGGCAGTGCAGCAGCTTCAGCACGGTCTGTCGTGGCCTCCAGCAGGTCACCAGACTGATGAAGCAGTCAGAACACGGCTTCTGCCTCTCTCTCCTTCACAACACACACTCAAATCTCTCACGGTAATTCCTAAATCGGCATGTTTACAACTGGCTAACATGTCATTTAGTAATAAACAACACTTCCAAATACTGTATAGCGTCTTTGTTTGGGAAGAAGAAGCAGCATCAGTCAAACTCCAGTCTGAGTATACTGCATGTCTGTGAGCAGCTCAGAGTTTATCTAAGCAGGCGTGGGTGTATTTCACATGCGTCTGAGCTTGGACAAGTGTTGGGGGGATTGTATGTTTTTAGAAGAGCTGGCGGGTTTAGTCTCAGCATCTTGACTCGGCCCCGGCGTCTGTTCATCATGACAGAGACTGTTAGTCTTTGCTAATCTTATGTGTTCATCTTCCCAGTGTGTGGAGGCCAGGCCTCTCAGTGCCATCAGAGCAAATGATTTCTTCGAGGTCAGACGCACAGATCCCACATAGTTCCTCTTGCTGTCCTTTTTAAACACGTCCTCGAGGACCCGGCCGTGATCAAAAGCCCACTTCTGCAAAGGCCTGGATGCGCAGCAGGCTCGTACTGCGTTTGTGATTTGGGCTGGAAGAGCGGCGGTGCCGGCTCGCCGCTGTTTGATCTAAGACACGAAGGCGTGCGTTTCCACGCAGGCCTTCACTGTTTCCTTTAGCGGTAATGAGTGACAAGATGGAGGTCGCCCAGCGTGGCCCTCTCGAGCCACTTCATTAGCTGCCTCGCAGTGTTTGGCTTTACTCTGATTTACGACTTTTCTGCTCGACATCCTTCAGTTTGTAATTTGTCTCCAGAACAGCAGGTCATAGGAGGATGTACCATGCGTAGAGCTACATGTTATATTTATTCCAAATCAAGCTGTAATGTATGCTGGGGAACAACCAAATAGGCTTCAGAACCAAACCCATCTAGACAACTCAAGAAAAAGCTCTAAAATTTCCCGACAAATGTTTTTTTTTACTCCAGAGCGCTTTTAGAAAAATGTATGTTTCACTTTTTCCCTTTTCAACTCTTCATAGAGAATGAATTGTGGTAGAGATCTGAAATGGAAAGCCATGCTGCTCTTGGAATTGACCCATTCTGTTATGAACTGTGTGTTAAGGCTGGAACTACATTTAGTACACCATGGAGGTACTTTCCTTGAGGATTTCTATTTTATGCAACTTCATACTAAATACTGTACTTTTGACTTCGACATTTGACTGACAGCTCCAGCTACGACTTACTTTCCAGATTACAGTTGTTCCGTCCCCTTCCTGCATTGTGTTTAGAAGATTATCCTCCTGGAGCTAAATAAACTCTTTCAGATCAGCCGGGCAGTTTTTATGAGCTCATGACTTTTTAGAGATATGTGGTTCTCACAGGACGGCGACAAACATATGATCTAATATGATAAGATGCATTGCTGTAGATTAAACTAGGCAACAGGAGCTAAAGGATAGAGACATCCACGGAAGTATTTATCAATTAATCATCATTTATCACGGTGACACTTTACTGCACGTTAACTCTTTTACTTTTGATGCTGAAGTAAAATATCTGAATACCTATTTTAGCATCAGATGAATCATCTTCCACATGACTCTTGGCTCGATGACACTCCTGGTGCTTTGCTTTGGTCAGTGTGGCGTGTGAAAATCACCAGCGCCACAATAGGCAAAACATCCCCCCGGACGTGCCCACCGCCGTGTTTGACTGCAGGTTTCATTGCATCAACCGGTTTCATGCAAAGTTGCATCAGGCTGCTCTCTCATAACAAGCCCACTCTGCTGCAGACGTTTACAGATGCAGAGTTAGGGTGAGGGGTGCATCTATCTTCTTGAAGGCTCCTCGTGCACTAAGCTGCAGTTTGCCTCTCCAGTGTGATCAGCTGCAGGGAGTCTCTCTGTCTCAATGACAATTATTATGATTATTATATTTCTTTACAGATCGTACAGAAGTTATTTCATTTAATAATAAAGCAACTCTTTTCATTTAATAGTATACAGATATTTCCTATTTATAACTTGATACCTTCACCCTTGAGCTTGTCATGAGTATACATAACATTATTAATGAATTAATATTACCTGTAGTCCTAATTGCACTCAGATGGGATGATCATAACTTGTGTTTGCTGCCGTTTTTATCTGCGCTGTACATGTTGTAAATATGCAATTCACCATACAGTATTCGATGACGCAATGATGATCATTGTAAAGTGAGTAAGTGTGCCACCTAGTGGTGGTTTGCTTTGGAAGCAGCGCTCGTGGACAAACTGGATAGTAAGAGTTACCAGTTAAGAGGACTGGAAGACAATAGGTTGGAAACAGGCTTCACATCTCTGCTATGACGGTCCTGTGAAGTGGATCATCCAACACGGGGGAGCATTGAGGATTACCAGCACAACAAATAGAACAGGTCCACTGTCTGTGTCTGTGTCTGTGTCTGTGTCTGTGTCTGTGTCTGTGTCTGTGTCTGTGTGTCTGTGTCTCTGTTTGTGTCTGTGTGTCTGTGTCTCTGTTTGTGTCTGTGTGTCTGTGTGTCTGTGTGTCTGTGTGTCTGTGTGTCTGTGTGTCTGTGTGTCTCTGTGTCTCTGTGTCTGTGTCTGTGTGTCTCTGTCTCTGTGTCTGTGTGTCTGTGTGTCTGTTTGTGTCTGTGTGTCTGTGTGTCTGTGTGTCTGTGTGTCTGTGTGTCTGTGTGTCTGTGTGTCTCTGTGTCTGTGTGTCTGTGTGTCTGTGTCTGTGTGTCTGTGTGTCTGTGTCTGTGTGTCTGTGGGTCTGTGTCTCTGTTTGTGTCTGTGTGTCTGTGTCTCTGTTTGTGTCTGTGTGTCTGTGTCTCTGTTTGTGTCTGTGTGTCTGTGTCTCTGTTTGTGTCTGTGTGTCTGTGTGTCTCTGTGTCTGTGTGTCTCTGTGTCTGTGTGTCTGTCTGTGTCTCTGTGTCTGTGTCTGTGTGTCTGTCTGTGTCTCTGTGTCTGTGTCTCTGTCTGTGTGTCTGTCTGTGTCTCTGTGTCTGTGTCTGTGTGTCTGTCTGTGTCTCTGTGTCTGTGTCTCTGTCTGTGTGTCTGTCTGTGTCTGTGTCTCTGTCTGTGTCTCTGTCTCTGTCTGTGTCTGTGTGTCTGTGTGTCTGTGTCTGTGTGTCTGTGTCTGTGTCAGTAACTTTATGGGGATGACATGATTCATATCAGGTCAGAAAGAGGGAGCACGGCAGCAGCTGGACATGATGGAAGAGAGAACTTCTCTTCTCCGTCTGCAGTGGCCACAAGGGGGCGATAGGCCTGCATGCTGCGGTACTGTGTTCACAACTATCCACAGATAGGACTCACTGAGACACACGCACACACACACACACACACACACGCACACACACGCACACACACACGCACAAACACACGTACACACACAACACACGCACAAACACACATACATATAACACACACGCACACACACACAGATTCCAGATCATTTGACCAATGACCAAACAAGACGTGTTTTGCTCAGCGCGTGACATTGCTTCTCTTTCATACGTCGTGGATTGACGGCTCCTTTGATCCATGTGATTGGCCTGAAGTCCATTATAAGGCATTTTATAGCTGTGTTTATTAGGTGTTTTAATGGCTCTTTTGCACCGAGAAATTGGAGTTAACTCAAAGCAATCTGTGCTTTCCCCTTCGGCACATCTCACTTTGAATGCTTCATACAGTCAAACATTTGTATTCTCCACCTGTGTGCGTGCGTGCGTGCGTGTGGGTGCGTGTGTGTGAGGTACAGTCCGGCGTGTCGGAGAGTTGCTGTGTGATTGTTCTCCTTCCTCCCCCCGCCTGTCCTTGAGGAGAATAGCGGCCTGTGATTGGACCTCACCGGCTCCACGATGGGCCAGTGTGATGGCTGCACCTGAGCCGGCAGCCAATGGGCGGCCTGCGGGGAGAAGCCCGCACGCCATGAACACTGTGGCCTCCATCCGGGTCTCTGGGCTGTCGCCCACACGTCAGTGTGACGTCACACTCAAGACTGCGCGGCGCTGGCCTTTCATTCACAAATTGAGCGCTCCAGTCAGCTTCATTTACTCTTATTAATAATGAAAGGAATTGCCACAAAATCTATTGTTATTTGAGTCCAAAATCTAATTAATTTCATCATCCAAATCTACAGTTGGAAAATAATTCAGATCTTTTATTATTTATATTATATATAAAGTAAAAATATTATTGAGTCAAGCATTCTGGAGGTATGATTGGCCCTGTACAGTGTTGTATTGTTATAAGTTTTATTATTAGTGTATTATAACTGATGATGGATATGCAGCACTTTGATGTTGTGGATGGGTCAATCTGCTATACACTGTGTTATATTCAATAATAAGGACTCGTATTTTCCAGGCAATCATTTGCTTTGTGTAAAATATGAACGCGTAGAATAACTACAGCAGTCACATATCAAAAGTAAGCTTTTTGGAGCTTTTTCAGGAGGCAGTTGACCTCCAGTCTGAAAACCAAAACAGGACTTTTCAGCGCTCCGTGCCAACAGCATGTAGTGACACATTTAGCTCACCAGGTGAACAGGAATATGTGGTTCATGATGGGCTTCATGATGGGCTGCTGCCACTCAAGCCTGCACTTCTGCAATCAAGCCACCTCCATCCACTCTCATGAAAGTAAATAAACTTTAATGTCTGTTATGCACGATCCAGACAGACTCCCAGCTTCAACAGGTGATATGCAGGGAGCAGGGAACGTGGATCAGGATGAAGCCATAATGTACGTGAGGCCGTGGTTCAGATGGGTCCCAGCTGTCAGGGCACATAACCATTCACAGGTCAATTTAGAGTCCAATTAACCAGAGCTGCATGTCTTTGGACTGTTGGAGGAAGCCAGAGAACCGCTGACACGGACATGCAAACTCCACACAGAAGGACCGCCCAGGCCACTCCACCGCCGTGCAACTTAGGGGCCTCCTGCCACCTATCAAACTGTGGCCTGTAGAGGAGGACCTCGTTTACTTTAGCCTGGATACATTTAAGAAGAAGAAAAAGGTCAAATAATAAACTCTGTTAATGAATCTAAATGAAGAAATCTATTACAACTCTTTAAGTTTCCTCCTTCCCTTCCAAATCAACGTCTGGCCTCAGTCACACTCGAAACTTACCCTCTCTTCATTCATTTGACACATTGAATAATTGCGTTTTCAATATTTAAAACTATAGTACATTGCACACATATTTTTTTTTTTTACTTTACTTTCACAGGAAAAAATATAAATGTGTGTGTATATAATCTATATTTTTGACATTACCAAGGCCTTGGAGAACACGTTAAAAAAGTATTTTTAATGTTAAAGAAATTAACACTTTTATTGATCCCAGTGGGTAAATTCTTCTCTACATTGACCCCCTCCTTAGTTATTAAGGAGCAGTGGGCTGCAGTGAAGCAACTGGGGTTCAGTGCCTTGCTCAAGGACACTTCAACATGAACTCTGGGGAGAGCGGGGATGGAACCGGCTACCTTAAGGTTATTTATATATTCATGTGACAGCACAGATGTGTACATAGCCCAGTGTGAACTTTTTATATCCCGTAAAAATGAGAAGGCATCATAGTGTTGCCTTACCATTATTACAAAAGGAGACCAGAACCAAAATTAGGAACCAATGTATTAGGTCTATGTATATATTTCTTGGTTTTCTTATGTTACTAAAACCAAAACTAATTTAAAAAATCTGTGCAGTCTTTAAAGGTGGTAAGAGCATATATTATAGTGGAGCTTGGGGTGTCTATGTATTGTAAGAGGAACGATATGTGCTCCCTTGGGTTTAATTTAGTTACATTTTGTAAATTAAAACTATAAGTATAAAGTGAATAAAACAGTGTATTTGTGCATACTTTGTTAAGAATGAACATGAATAAATACCTCACTTTGCACATTTTCTTTCCTGCACCACCTTTTCTTAATGGACTTGAAGGCCTGAATAGGCCAACAGCACTTTTAAAAAACGGACCAAAAAAAAGTAGCTGTGAAATGTCCGCCTCTGAAAACTTTGAATTGAACAGCTTATAAGGTCTGATGTCATAATACATACATATAAAGACACAGGAAAGGAAGGTGCTGCTGGTCTGTGTGGAGACAACACAGACCAGCAGTTGTTGTTTAAGCTCCTGTTGGCATCAATAACAACACTGATCATTTAAAAAAAGTTGTGAATAATCTTGGCCTTTTTACCCCACGCCGTCACCAGTCATTAGTTATGATCCACGGGGTCTCCACAGGAGCCTATTGATCACTCATTGACTGATTGATTTAGACAAATACTTTTTTCTCTCAGAGTGCGAGGTTGAGTTGCTCTCTCTGTTAATTGAAGATAACAGAGTGGCAACAATGGCCCCCGTAATAGAATGAGAGGTTTGTGATTATCGCTGCAGAAAGAAAAGAAAATGCAGAAGCAGGGGAGGAGGAGGAGGAGGAGGAGGAGGAGGAGGAGGAGGGGGCTCTCTAATTAGGAAGCGGGGCGGTGTGGAAGCTGTGGCCGGCAGGCAGGCGACAGGCGCCGGGTCCCGGACAAAAGGCTGTCTGCTGCCCTAAACTCCCCCTGCTTAACCCTTTAAACCGAGACACACTACGCAGTCACACAGCTCTCTCTCTACACGCACACGCGCGCGCGCACACACACGCACGCACGCACACACACACACACACACACACACACACACACACACACACACACACACACACACACAATGGTTCACAATTGGACGTTGGTACCAAACACGACTGTAAAGGAACAATACGAACATATTGGTACATATTTTTCGGTAGAAAATGACAACAATCTCTTGTGGTGCTACTTAAATCGTTGCATATCTATCCCGTGAAAACACTATGACGTGAACTTCCGCAGCCCAGAATCCATATTCCCGGATGAGCTCAGCTGAGCCAGGGACCAGTTAACGGCTCCAGAGGATGTGGGCAGCAGGGAAAGCTCTTCCTATAAATACTTCCATTACTCGACTCGTTCTAAAAATACAGACGGCACACAATACTAAAGGAAATGCTGATGAGGTGATGAGGACCTGCTCTAAACAGATGTGCCTTCATAAATACTGCTGCTGCAAAACAACTATTGCAATAATTAAATAGTACCAAAAAGAAAAGTGGTCTATTTTACTCCATTGGTCAATTAAAGCCGGTACATTGAGATATGATTTAATATTCACAACTGTATGTTATACTAAATGTATAGTAACAAATGTCAGCCATAAATGTATTAATTAATGTCATCATCTGATTTTAAATGTATTTTAATGACGTGGATTAAAACCAAAAACATGTTCTGAGCAAATTAATCAAAACACATTTATTTCTTGCGAAATACATGACCGACAGGGGGCGCTCCTGTCCCGCGTGTGCCTCTGTGTGTGATGACTTAGTTTATAAAAACGCTCGATACATGTGTACAGCTGTTTTGCTCTAAGTAGATGATAGCAATGATAAAACATGATTATATGAATAATAATAATAGTAATAATAATAATAATAATGATGATAATAATAAGGGTACGCCTCCAAGCTTTCAGCACAACGATTTTTTATTGAAATTGTGAGACAATCCAAAAAAAAACAAAAAAACGGACAACCAGCATAAACAAGATACTTTCTTCTTTAAATATAATTTTGAATAGATATGAATGATGCGCCCGAAGGAGGAATTGCTTTGAATGTCTCCTGGCTGGAGTGAAATAACCTGAGGTGTTTTTGAATCCATGTGGAGCTCTTTCTCTCTTCCTGTCTCATGTCGGTGGATGCAGACTAAAACATGGCACACACGTCACCTAGAAATCAGCGATGCTTCATAAACAGTTTTTCAAACCAACAAGCGCTAAATAGCTTTTTCATTTACAGTATACGTTCATGTAAAATGGGGAGAGGAGGAGGAAAAGAAAAAAAAGTAACAAGTTAAATTCGAAATATATACACGCTAATATACAGCCTTGAATAAATTAATACCAATTGCATATTCTTGGATCTTAGCTTTATTTACAGGATTTGTTTTATCTTTAATTACATAAATAGTTCAGAAATCTTTTTTTTCTGCCATGAAATGCAAAGCGGTTCTTTCCTCCTCTCAGATCGTTCACCTTCATGCCTTATGAAATAATCAGGCCTGGAAAAAAAGAAAGAGAAGTTTTTGGATGCAGCTCGAGACCTGCCTGCCGCGACCAGGCCGCTCAAACGCTTCAAGATGCCCGACCGCAACGCGCCGCTCCCCCGCGAGCTGCGGGCTCTCAGGCCGGTGGGACCGATCGAAGAGGCCGGTACTGACCCTCTGATACCGGGGACAGATAACGTCTCAGTGCCTACACATGTGTAGGGGAATCCTTAAGTCTCTTGACGTTGATTTGTGTTTCATCATCATTTTTTTGTATTTCATTGTCTAAAATGTGTTGCATGTTTATATATATTTCATTGTTTTTGTATAATATTATTTTGAGTGAGCCTGCCTTCAAGAGCCGCTAACCCCCAAAAAACACACTGGGATTCAGGGGGAAAGTAAGTGTCTGGTGATAGTCAAAACCCTTTCTAACAGGTAAGCTCCAGGGGAGACCCTTAATACTTATGGATTTAAAAAAGATTAAATTGAATTATATGGGCAACATTTTTGTCTATCTGCTGCTTTGTTCCAAAATACCAGTTATCAGCCTTCACTGGACCCATATCGGTCAAACCTCCTCCCAGTCTCCCTAATGTGCTGTACAGGACAAATGCACTTCTAGTCCTCTTCAAGCCAAGTCTTCATCCCAAACAGAGAGTGTTCATCACTTGGGAGAGTCTGCACGCGGGGAGGGCTCCCGCTGGCTCTCCAGGCCGCTCACCAGCCTCTGGATGCTTTGCAGCTCATTCACTGAGTCCTTCAAAGAGGTTTTGGGAGATGCCCCCCTCCCACTTGACCCTCCTGTCTTATGGTTGCTGTGGTGCTCCGGAGCCGGGCTGGTCTCCCTGCTGCCCGGTTTGGAGGATTCGGAGCCAGGGTTCAGGCTGCCCTGCAGGCCAGGGGTGAGCAGGCTCTGAGGCAGCGACACTGGGAGCTGGTAGGGGTTGAAGCGGAGCCGGGGACGTGACGCGCCCAGGAAAGGGTTCCTGGAGAGTGGGCTGGTGGCTGGGAGGGCTGAGGCCGCAGCAGCAGCAGCCGCCGCCATGTAGGTGTAGGGATATGGGAACAGGCCGCCAAACGGAGGCATGGGGATGCCCTGGAATATGCAAGAGGAAAGACTTTGAGCGACACTTACACATCACTATTTCCAGTCAAGCTGTCAAATAGTCAAAGCACTGATACATTTTATTCCAACTCACTAACAGCAATCAAACGGGTCAATTTCTTCAGATTTTTTCAAACAGATTTTTGATATTATTAAAGTAAAAGCAACACATGTTTATTCTGGGTGTAACATATTTTTTAGAAATAGTTTACTCGACAGAAGCCGAATAAGTTTCAGGAAATACTTTGATGACTGTTTTTTTTATCATAAAATCCTCATGTGCTAATGCTAATACTTTCAAAAAGTCCTACTTATTTGCATGCAGCATGACATTTAGCATCTCTGACCATGTATATTTTAAGACTAAATAAAGCACAGCTCTGACTCTCAACAGGTGTACAGGCAAATTAAATCATGTTCCTTACCTGAGAGGCGAGCATGTGCTGAGACAGATGGAAGGGGAAGGGGTTGGGGCTTCCTCCTGTGCCCTGGTTGGAGAGAACGCTGTTTTCCAAACCACTTGCTCCAGATACAGAGGCCAATAGATGCCCCATGCCCAGAGCAGAAAAGGCTCCTGGGGCCATGGCAAACTGCCCGGGGTGAAACAACAGTGGTGATCCGGCACCCATAGGGTTAAAGAACTGCTGACTGTGCAGGCCAGACAGAGCCAGACTTTGTAAGTGGCCTGGGCTGAAGTGCGAGGGGCTCTCGGTCTGAACCATGAGAGGGGAGAAGGTCTCCTTAGTGGCACTAATGCCTCCGGCGTCCAAGTCCTTTGTCAACACGTCCGTGGTGTCCTTCCTGTGCCTGTTGTCCGCTTTGTCCGCTTTGTCCGCTTTGTCCTTCTCAAGGTTCCTTATGCTGAATAAGGAGTCCTCCTTCTTTTCTGTGCTAGGCCTGTCCCTGATGCGCTCCTCACACCTGGAGCTGTAGGGGGACACGGGTTCAGGTCCCGGGCTTTCTGAGCCAGTGCAGCGCTCGTCGTGATGCTCCATCTCCTGCTCGCTGTCCGAGCACGTTTTCTCATCTAAAATACAGGAATCACGTTGAAAGAGAGGCGTAAGCAGAGTATCCGACCAGCCGTCACAAACACACACCTTTAACCCGGCTTGTGTTGTAGCTACATTTATGTTGCAATATAAGCCAGCCTGCACATTTTAGACTACATTTATATTTTAAGAGCAACATAAAATAGCCTTTGTATTAATTGTGTAAAGCTTTAGATTATGCACACATCAACCAATTTTAATTAAAAGCATGGCCCACTGACAAATACTTTAGCCAGTATTGTCGTATAAATTCTTTGGATAAATGAAGGGGGAAAAAACAATAGTTTGGGACTAAATAAAAAACAAAACCAGATTACATTTAAGACAATATTTACTTTTAAAATGAAAGTAAAATGTCTTTGGAGCATTTCAATTTAAATGTGAATACATTAGCACATTTCAGTCAAAGTTTATTTTACAGTTTACATTCCCCTAATGTATTTAGCTGCCGAACATTATCTGTCCATGCATCATAAACGTATTGTAAATTACATTAGGCCTGTTTATTGGAATTTCATGAAATAAAGTGGGTGCAAAGGGAGATCATAGTTGGCCTGTCCTGAATTGGTTGACAGGTGTAATGGTTTAATAGCTTTTAAACATTCAAACAGGGTACAAATGACTGATTCATTCGTTTTAAAGTATCCTATGGTTATGGGTGTACGTGAATGCATCTAAATTCGCGTAATCGCACATTCCCGCACAGATTAAAACAAACTAATTATTTTTCTGCACCACAATTATGTATTTTCCTCACGTTGATAATTCATTTCAGGTCACACATATTGTAGCCAAGTTCACACAATTTAAATTACAATATAATTGTTTTAAATTCTTAATAGTTTTAGTTGATTACAACAACACGTCACAGCTGGTAAAGGTTTTAAGCATCGTTGAAATACGGGTTGATTTATGGGCCCGAAGAAAACGAAAACAACAACAACAACAACAACAACAACAACAACAACAACAACAACGTGTCTCACCTCGACTGGCCCTGCTGAACCTCATCGGGCTGGTATCGGCTCCCAGCGGGGAGTGGACGGCGTCCCTGCCGCTCGGAGGCTCGCTGGATGAGGCGTCCGAGTCCGCTCCTTCCCGGTCCGCCTTGCACTGGTCCTCAAACATCCGGAGCGACGGCATGGTGAGCTGTTTCCTGGGGGGGGGGGGGGGGGGCAGTGTTAATAACATACTTATTAATGGGGGTTTCGGGAATATCCTAACGCGGTGACACTATGACCTTGGGCACACACCACACACACACACACACACACACACACGCACACACACGCACACACACGCACACACACACACACACACACACACACACACACACACACACACACACACACACACACACACACACACACACACACACCATTACCTTTTCTCTCTCCTCCCGTTCCCCGTGTCTCTGAATCCTTTGGCAAACGGGTTGTTGTCGATCTTCAGCTGTGTTATCTGTCCAAAAGAAAAGACAAACGTGAGAATGGATGCCGGAGGGATGGAACCCGGATCACACGTCCACACTGTTAGCGGGTTGTCCGGCAGCCCATGTATTGGGTGGGGACACCAGCGTGTTTGGATAACCACGCACGGAAACCAGCGTGTTGGCCTCGGATTTGCATTATTAATAAAAGCGTAATGACGGGGTGTTATTCTCATCGGCCCCCGGAGAGAAATATTCCTCTATGGGGCCACACACGCCTCTGTTCCCCCAGAAGAAGAAACAAATAATACTAAATGTGCAGAGGGAACAATACTTGAACAAATGACTATCACATCAATAATTAATATTGCGGTTTGGATCACTGCTTCTCTGCGATATGTCCTGATGCGGAAGAGACCGGTGTGGCTCCATATAGGGGCGTGGAGCCGACAAAAGGCCTGTGTGAGCTTGGCTCCTGAAGGCCCTGTGGCCCTTGGAGAGAGTCCACTGTGACCGGGGACCAGCCTTTAAATGCCCTCGAATCGACGATGACTCTTTGCTATAAACTTTTACAAGATCCACCCCCCTCCTCCGACCCCTGGACACAAGCTCCAATTAGCTTCATGGAGGAGGATAACGAGTCAACAAAAGGGGCTAATAATAGGCTGAACATATTCAAACCTCAATTCAAAAAATGCTGAAGGCCGTATTAAAGCCCCATTAAAAGGGAAGGCGCTAGTGTCGTTTTTTTGGGCGAGGACAGAAATGTAAATAAGACAGAGCACGTGCACGTTTGCTGCTGCACTACAAGTGAAGACAATACACTCTCCACATTTAATCGCTTAATTTATATACTTCTGCTCACGGTAAATGTCAATTTATAGCCCATTAATAGCAGATAGAATACTCTGTCAGAATTATCTGCTTCACCCACGAGTCCAGGCAAATAAATAAATAAATAAATCAAGTGGGCCATGGGAGTCCTCTGCAGGGAAATTAGGCGACCTACAAAATCAGATTAAGTCTTCGGGGGTTGGCGGTGGGGGGAGGGGGCGCATGTAGGACATTTATTATGCAAAGCACAGCAGCCATATTAGAGGCAGTCGGCGGAGTGTGAACAGGGACCCACCTTGTCGTTCTGGTAGGCCGTCACGGCCACGAACTCGGTCTCCGGGAAGACGTAGGTCCTGAAGGTGCTGTAGGGGAGCTTCAGGATGTCGTTGGCCCGCACTATGTGGAACCGGGGCTGGTACTTGTGCATGGAGTTCAGGATCGTCTGGACCAACACACACGAAGAGACACAGCGTTGACGTGAATATGCGGCAGTCGGTTTTATCCTCCTCTCAAACTCCAGAAGATGTGGACGCGCATTGTTATTGATGCCGTTATAATTACTGAGTGCGCAGACATGTCTGTAATTAGTTCGGGGCCGAGGGAAAATCCTGAGCAGGCCACACATGTTGTCACGAGGGATCAGAATCACGGCAAAAAAATACAACACAAAAAGACGTGATTTGATCCAGTTTATCGGAACAAAAGCGACGCCTTGCTCCCCCTCACCGGGCCCCAGACCGGAGCCGGGGCTCGGAGAGCTCGAGGCGGGCCACGGGGGTTTTAAAGGTAACATGTACGTCTAAAGCCCCGATCAAAAGAGACACAACATGCAAATATAATATTGATATAGCCACCTTAAAGATCATAAGCACATTAGACGTGGACAGAAGTCCTGCCTTCAAGTGCAAATGATTTAGACTGACATGTAAATGCTGTATTTGTTTCCATCGGAAGCTGCCCTCTTCCTGACTCACAAGGAGTTCCTCAGACATTTGTCATTTGCTCCTGTTGCTGCGTGTTTTTAAGGATTGGTGCACATTTCTAAATAATGTGTCTTATGGGGGTCATATTTGAGATAACACACAACAACACGAACAGGGCACTATATGCTATCCTATACAATACTATAATATTCGGAACTATACTGATAGTCATTCCCACTCATTTCACGTCATTTCTCTCTAACCCCCAGCTTGGCAAACACTCAGCTCAGACGTACTGGTGTTATGTATTTATTTATTACAAATACAAGCCAAAAAACTAGACCGCTATAAAGGGCCAGGGGGACAACGCAGCCGTGGTTTAGGCCCTGAGCAGCTGCAGCGAGACGGCCCGTGTGCTCCATGCAGGCTGATACCATCCTGGATGGGAGAGCTGCAACATAAGCTCCGTGCACGTCCGCGGCAGTGGGAAGTCAAGTGGCGACACCGTGTCAACAGCGTGGACGTGAAGGCGTCCCGCAGCATGTCGTTAACGCGTGTCTCCTGAGATGAGTCTACTCTGAGAGTTCACCTCACTTCACGGTTCTCCCGCAGTACTTTTCATCTGGATTCAGTACATGCTGCGCTCTGTTTTCACTTATGTTCCATGTCCCCCTGGCTGTGTCTTGTTATTATTGCGCTGCTGCAACGACCCACTTTCCCCATATGCTTCATAAAAATGAAATCTGCAAAAAAAAACTAAAAACACCTCATACAGCATATGTAAACAAATATCATCAAAATACCTCGGTTCAGCGAGATTAAAAACTCCCAGTACTTACAAATCCGTGTTTGTCTGAAATGTTGTTGGTCAGCTTGAGTTTATGGAAAGCAACAGGCTTCGCCATCCACTGCTCGCCGGTGGCCGGGCTGTCCGGGTGGATATACATCCTCTTGGGCATCTCCGGGTCGGCCTTTCCAGCCACCATCCAGCGGGAGTTGTGGAACTTGTAGCGGCAGTCGTCCGCCGCCACGATGTCCATCAGCAGGATGTATTTGGCTTTTTTATCGAGGCCGTTTATTCTCACTTTGAACGGAGGGAACATCCTCCTGCAGAGGGGGAACACACAGGTGAGCACGCCGGTTCCACCACAACACACCTGACACGAGACGCGCTGAAGGCGGCGAGGACGCAGCTACACGCCGCTCCGACAAGAGGAAATATTCTAATTATTATTCTCCAGCAAAACCATCGCGCGCGTGTGTGTGTGTGTGTGTGTGTGTGTGTGTGTGTTAGGGGGTCTCTGTCTGTCTGCCTGTGTGTGTATATGTATGTGTGTGTTGTCCAAACCCCACGCTACACATCTGAGCAGTACATTTATGACCACACCACTTCACGTCCCTGCTTTTGGAAGTGTGACAGCCTGTTTATAAAACCCAGAAGAACAGAATGCAGGACGAAAAGTATAATGAAGAATAATGTACTGTGATCAGTCTTTAAATATATTGGAAATATTTTCTAAATTAATTTACGTTTTTATTAATTTTACTTATTTTGAAAAAAGAAAGAAAATGAAGCCGGTTTAAATCCTAAATAAAAACACAGTTATGGGGCTGAACCTTAATATAAAACATGTTATTTAGTGTGTAATGCGAGGTAAACATGGCATGTTCGTGCATTATTGTCTAAGGCTTTTTATCATATTTGTATTAATTGTTTAACAGGTTAATAATCGTGGGAGAAATAAAAAGCGAATAGCAAAGGCCTGACACACACGCACTATTTAGCAACGTGAATAAATGGCATCAATAAAGATAAAGGGCCGTTTTAAAAAATAAGAAATAATGTAGTCTCGGTATATCCATTCTTACCTTCCGGACTTGGTAATAACCATCTCCGTCCCGAGTTTATGAAATTGGTCCCAAAGATCCTTGGCTTCCAATATAACTTTGGGGTCGTCGTCCACTTCCTCCTCGGGCTCAAGGCTCTTCATGCTGCGGAGATGAGCCGCCTGATGGTGGCTCAGGGCCGGGTGGAGCCCAGCCTCCGCCGCCCCGGCCAGGCCGTGGTCCGTAAGGGGCTTGGTGAGCGCTCCGGGAGGCATGCTGAGCGCCGGGAAGAAGGAAGGCTGCGCGGCCGCTAGAAAGGCGGACATTGGGAAGTCGGTCGCCCGGTGTGCGTGGAAAGGGTGATAAGCCATTGCAGTCCCTGTGAAAACTGGATCTCTCATCGGTGCATCCACAAAAACCGAAGTGAAATAATGGATATTTGAGTGGTAATCCCCCCCAAACCCAGAGCCCGAGTATAGGTCCGCGCTTCGCGAGCACTTAATTTGTGTAAAGCGGCGCAGGACGGGACGGCGCGTTGCGGAGCGCACGGCGCGTTGTCGGGCTGGAGGAAATAACCCCGAGTTGCTGTTGATGTGTCTTCCTCTGGCTCCTCCGCCGAGTCCCTCAGTAGGAGCGCTGCTGTGAAGGCAGAGCCCGGTGCGCTGTGTGCCTCAGAGAAATAAGCTGTTTCCCTGCTTCAGTCATCCCACACTGACTGGAGAGATGTGGCCCCGTTCACTGCAGATCTGTGACTATCTCACATGTCCTTCCTGCCTCCATCCCCAACACTAATGAACCAAGCCCCTTTGATTGCTGATTTTACGCTTTCTGGACCAATTGTGGGCCCCTATAGGCGTGGTTCTGACAGCTCCGGTCAGATTCTAGGAGAGGAGGGGGGCAAGAAGGTGTCGGAAGCATTAGCAGTAAGAAAACATGTCAACAGAATAAAATATTAACCAATGACAGGAAAGATCGGGAAATCCCACCCCCATTTCCAAGCCAAACGCCGGGTCAGCCCTCAGTTCTTGGCCGGTGGAGGCATCGTCTTTCTCGGCTTGCGTTTTTACAACGTCGCCTCCGGAGAAACCAGCCCATCCACAGTCACAGTAATACCACCTCAATACAGAGGACCCGCTCCAGTTGTCCACGTCCACCACTGCCTCTTAGAACAACTCCCTCCAGGAGGCTCACTCCACTCTGCACTCCGGAGAGCGTTATTTCCAAGAGCTGCTCCCTCCACGGCTCTATAAGAACCGCCGTGTACTTATTCATGTTACCGGCTGTTTTCACGCTTATGCGGGATTTGCCTCACACTAGCCCGGGCTATCCGCGCTAGCTGTGTGCACTCTGGCTCCAGGCTCACGCAGCCCTGGCTTCCCCATTTATCTGGCCGTGTATCCTGATCGGGCTGACGGGGAAGGCAGCGACGGTCGCAGGCAGCGGCGTAATAAAAGAGCCGGGCTGGAAAAGACAGATGCTGCGCGGAGGAGAAGAAACCAGATGAATGGTGGTGGTGGTGGTGGTGGTGGGGAGGAGTGCATTTTGAGAGACAAAGTCAGAGAGAAGGAACAGCGGTGAGTTCTCACTTCGATACAAACTTCCTTGTCTAGACGCAAATAAAGTGGCATTATTTGGAGTTAAATTGTTTATTTATTTTTAATGAGGATACATGTCATTATTGTCCGTCATGTTGCTGGACGGCGTGGGGATGTGTGTGTTCTTGTTGTTGCAATGAGATGATTTAGTGCTCGGTCTCCGGGCTCAGGGCAGGCCGTGTAATCTCCGACAGGTTGTATTTTGTCAAACCAAGGACCCCCCCCCCCCCCTCCCCCCCCGAGCTCCTTTAGAGAGAAAAGAAGAAACAGCCCCGGCGCCGCGGCTCTTGATTAACTTGGACTCGGGTTGTTAAAGAGCCGAGAACCATCTCTTGTCTCTTTATATTGACCCTCAAGTCGTGCACGCGGAGCCCCCCCGGGCCCCTGAGCAGCCTCATCTGCGGCTCCGCTCCACGGCCCGGTGTCAGTTGTGAATTGATTTATTTCTTTATTTCTTCAAATCATTGTGGACAATACAGAGAGGGCCGTGTTGCGGGGCTGGGAGGGCCGTGTTGCGGGGCAGGGAGGGCCGTGTTGCGGGGCAGGGAGGGCCGTGTTGCGGGGCAGGGAGGGCCGTGTTGCGGGGCAGGGAGGGCCGTGTTGCGGGGCAGGGAGGGCCGTGTTGCGGGGCCGTGTTGCGGGGCTTGGAGGGCCGTGTTGAGGGGCAGAGAGGGCCGTGTTGCGGGGCTTGGAGGGCCGTGTTGCGGGGCTTGGAGGGCCGTGTTGCGGGGCCACTTCACACAAACCGAAACAACCAGTGAGAATCCCCCCGAACGAGACCTTCAGACAACTGAGGATTTTCCATGAACCCTTCGGCACCGACAGGCACACGCGACGCGGAGGCATGTTGTGAATATTATAATTGTTATTAATACATATAACTCATGCACGTCTTTCCCACGGGACTGTAACAGAACCACGTGAGGCCAACAACACTAAACACAATGCGACACAAACATAAATGCAACTCCAGCAAGTCTCAGCGGCCTGCGCGTGTGTGTCAGATCCATCATGTTCGGAGGTTTAGCGGCATGCAGTGTTTGCACATCTCCGCTATGTTGCACACTTGTTGCTGGCTTTGCATCACATTGATACGGCCACGCGCAGAGAGTCAGCAGGCCTGACAGCAGCAGCTCCAGCGCTACAGAAACCGCACAAGCCCATCAGATCAGACTCAAGTCCCGGACAACAACTGTTTCACCGCGGAGGCAGCTCACTGGCTGAGGACCAACCAAAAAGACACTTAACTTTAAATCTTAAAATAAACGCCATTGGGCATCACGTGAGAATAATGTGAACTCATCAACACTGTCTGGACACAACGCACAGTGGTGTGTGTCTGCGTCATTTGGCCGGACAGCTGACTTGTTCGGAATGCACCTTCAGATTTATGAAACCACAGAGACGGAGCAGGGTGTGGGAGCGCGTGAAGCCGCGCGCACGGAGCTTCACTTGGGAAAGAAAAAGATGAGCAACATATGGAGGTGGATAACGGTTATTCTGCCGGAATACTCAACTGGGTAATTGTATCAACAAATGCTTTCGCAAATTAGTCACCATTTATTTGTTCTGTGCCGTCAACGGGATACAGACGTCTCCATTACGGGCGATTTAAAAGTCATTAAGTGAAGGGAGGACTAAGGGAGGACTAAGGAGCACTAAGGGAAACTAAGGAGGACTAAGGGAAGACTAAGGGAGGACTAAGGGAGGACTAAGGAGGACTAAGGGAGGACTAAGGAGCACTAAGGGAAACTAAGGGGGACTAAGGGAAGACTAAGGGAGGACTAAGGAGGACTAAGGGAGGACTAAGGGAAGACTAAGGGAGGACTAAGGAGGACTAAGGGAGGACTAAGGGAGGACTGCTCCGAGCTGCGACTCGGCATGGAAGGGCACTGTGCGGCAGATTAGCGCATGCTCTGTGTTGGGGATTAATGCACGTAGACCGTGAACGTGTTCCTCAGACTTGTTCGTGGGGAATGTGTGTGTGTGTGTGAGCGTGCGTGCGTTTGTGTGAGCGTGTGTGTGTGAGAGTGTGTGTGTGTGTGTGTGTGAGAGTGTCTGTGTGTGTGAGTGTGTGCGTGTGTTTGTGAGTGTGTGCGTGTGTGTGTGTGTTTGTGAGTATGTGTGTGTGTGAGTGTGTGCGTGTGTTTGTGAGTGTGTGTGTGTTTGTGAGTATGTGTCTGTGTGTGAGTGTGTGCGTGCGTGTGTGTGTGTGAGAGTATGTGTGCGTGCGTGTGTGTGTGTGTGAGAGTATGTGTGTGTGTGTGTGTGTGTGTGTGTGTGAGAGAGCGTGTGCCAGTCGGGGATGTGGAGGTGAAGCAATCATCACGAATGGTACAAGATGCGCAAAGTGGACACACGTCAAAACAAGAGCGTATTTCAAGCTTTGGTCCCCAGTTTTTTCCCCACGTTTATATAATTTACGATGTTGACGAAGTGTATCTTATCACCAGAAATGTGTCCAAACCTCACTTTGATATCTTTGATCCAACCTGTCAGCCCCTGTTATCTGGGCCTGAGAGCCTATTTCAAGTGAATTCAATGCTTGCATGACGCTCTCCATACAGGAGGAAGTTGACTGCAGCTTTTCTGCGTCCTTGATCCGTCCGCTCGACACAATGCAGAGCAGCAGATGTGAACACGTGCGTGAAGAAACCTTCACGTGCGTGAAGAAACCTTCTTCCGTCCCGGTGATTTGGCCAAAGACGCTCTAATTACAACATAACGGAGCAGTTTTGCGCCATATTCGTCTATAATCAAGTATTGTTATTTCCTCTCTCCCTTCGACATTGTTCCCTTCTTCCTTTTATCTCTCCATCTTCTCCTCCCATCTTCCTGCATCATCTCTCCGGCTATATTTAGCGGCTAGACTGAGGCCTTGGCGCCAGACCGTTTAAGACCTGTCAAAGTCCCTCATATTTCCCTTGTCGCATGGAAACCCGGCGACCAGCGGCCCTCTCCTCCTCCTCCCCCATTTTATTCTCCTTCTTCTCCCTCTTCTCCCTCCTCCTCATCGTGCAGCTATACCAGCCCTCCTCCTCCTCTCATTCACTTCCTCCTGCAGCTCCTCCACACTCTGCTAAATGAAACATATCAGTTCTCACTTGTCGAAAAAGCTGAATCTTTACACACACACACACACACACACACACACACACACACACACACACACACACACACACACACACACACACACACACACACACACACACACACACACACACACACGCACACGCACTATCATATTATTTGGAACAATACAATGAAAACTGAGCGTAATACCTGATCATCGCAGCTCTTCCATAAAACAAACATGTTTTTACTGGACATGACTTCATGACAAACTCAATCATAAACTACAACCACTCATGTCCAGCTACCTTCCATCCCATAATCCCATTTGACCCTCCTACTCTGACAGTCCAGCTTTGTAACTGCAGCCTGCAGCCACAGTGTTGTGTGCCGGCTGTGAGTGACTGACAGGTAGACCACCAGGTGGGGGCGCTATAGTGACCCAGGGGAGCCAGAGAGCAGTGACAGAGGTGTCACATGCACCGTGAGTTCAGGCTGATCTGCTTTAGTCCCACAAATAAAGTGTCCATGTTATTTACTCTTCAGCTCTTTCCGATGCAAGGGTTTTAATACACTGTCTAATTATTGTATTATTGGTATTTTAATTATGGTGAACTAGTTCCAGGTTATTGTAGTAAGGAGACTCGGGGACGCAAGTGCACCATGGCCACATGATGCACTGCCGAAATGTGCACGCGCCCATATCTCAGTGATAATATTTCAAATGTGATCACTGGATGTGACGCGTGACTACTCCCTCAACATTTCCCAGCAGCATTGACCCCCCCATGTTGTCGGTTGCTGGTTGCAGGTGATCGTCCCGTTGTGCCTTTGAGCAGGTCCTCTGTCTCCAGGAGGACCTTTGAAATCACCAATAGAGACATTAGAATATTTACTCTTTTTTTCTTCTGTCCGTGCATTACATTTTGATAACATTAAAACAAATCGATCCCATGGAATAGCCTCATTAAAAATACCTGTTCCGGAAACGATTGAAAACGGCCTCTATAAATGAGTTTGGTCCCTTAAACATGATCAACGGACACGGAAGAAACAATATCTCAAACAAAAAAAGCCTTATTAACATGTGCAGATGACGGACATAGATAGTTGTTTTTCTGTATTCCACCACTTCTCTGTAAATACATTTATTTAAGGTTCTTTGGGGATTCGCAAAAAAAGTCTTTCATTTTTAAAATAGATTATAGTAATTGATCAACCCGAACGGTAACAATCCTCCTTTATGATGCTTTGCGCCATCAAATGGAGTTTTTATATATATATATATATATGTTGTTTGTGTTTTGTTAAGCTCTTAACTCATTATTAATTATATTAAAAGCATCGACCTTTTAATATCATATTTTTTACTATTCCATTTTCGTTGAGACACTTTAAAACAACAACCAGCGACATCATGTTGTGTGCGTGTTGACCGCGTGGAGACATTGAAATACGGCTGCAGCGCCGGGGACATTGAACCACTTTAGGAGCGCAGCTCGGGGCAGGAGGCTACCTGCAGGCCGCAGGGAGAGGCTCCTCTGCCCGCTGCTTCACTCCACACGCCGGGCCGAGGAGCGCAGCTCGGGGCAGGAGGCTACCTGCAGGCCGCAGGGAGAGGCTCCTCTGCCCGCTGCTTCACTCCACACGCCGGGCCGAGGAGCGCAGCTCGGGGCAGGAGGCTACCTGCAGGCCGCAGGGAGAGGCTCCTCTGCCCGCTGCTTCACTCCACACGCCGGGCCGAGGAGCGCAGCTCGGGGCAGGAGGCTACCTGCAGGCCGCAGGGAGAGGCTCCTCTGCCCGCTGCTTCACTCCACACGCCGGGCCGAGGAGCGCAGCTCGGGGCAGGAGGCTACCTGCAGGCCGCAGGGAGAGGCTCCTCTGCCCGCTGCTTCACTCCACACGCCGGGCACCAGAACTCACATAAACACACCTTCTCACCGAGACCACGACGTCCTCGTTTCCATATTCATACATCGTGTTTTAGTGTTGGATTATTGTCCCCCTATCACGACATTTCTAATTATAAACGCTAAGAAGTTAAATTACTTTCTAAAAGTGAACGTTACGAGTTTTAATTAAGTTGCGATTAAAGACATTGAAGATTAATATTTAAAGATCTAATTATTTGCGGCTTTAGGAATTAAAACAACATTAATAAAACATCTCAAATGTGTCATCATGTCATATGACGCCGTCACGGTCAGTAAGTGAGTCAGACTTGAAAATGACCAGCTGACACATATCTTGTCACACTATGAATTAATGTGGGCTAATTGAAGTGAAAGTGAGCCTGAGAAGTCGGAACCTGAGTTCAGGTGAGTGGAGCCCCGCTTCCTCTGCTCAGCACAGGTGCGTGTTTGGCCTTATAAGGCGACAGGAAGCCACAGAGCATGCGCAGAGAATGCAAACTGATTCATGTGTTTCTTTACATGTGTGGCGGATGAACCCGAAGCTGATCCAGAAAATATCCTGCTCGTGCTTCAAGATTCAGATCCTATGCCCCTCCAACCTGACGCATTGTGGGCCAGTTCACGGTGCAGGTCCCGACTGGTCTCTGGGGTTCACACCCCTCCTGGAGGTCAGGAAAAGAACACCAGATTACCCGGATGTGAGTAAAGTCTGTAACTGAACCAGGGTTGGGGTTTTAGGTATAATTTAATGATTATACTATACAGTTATACTTCATGCATGATCTAAAAGGGGCCTTGGTCCTTCTTTATCTGTAACCACATATAATCCAATCATTACTCTAGATTGAGATTATTCTAAATAATTACGCTCTCTCAGATTAGTCGGAATTATGTAATATTATTTATTACATAATTGATGGGACAACATGTTTTTGTATATGAATAAGACTAATATTATTGTTGCTATCAAGTGTGTGAGAGGTCCAAACCCAGCTCCAGGCTTCCTTCACAGGGCAGAGTCCTGAAGGTGAGTCCCAGTGAATCGTGGAGCTGCATTATCTGCTTGTCTGGCTTGTTCTATATTTTGGATATTTTGGCAACCAAAATGACAGACTTTGAAAATGACAGATTTTTTTTTACTAATCTTACAAAAATATCTAAAATAATATTTTTTCATCAGCATCTTTACATTTAAATAGAACATTATTTACAATAGATTTCAATCTACATTTTATCAGCCAACTATACATCAAAAGGGGATTTTCCTTCTCCGATGCGATGGTCTAAGTACAGAGGATATTGTACAGAATGCCAAATCCAATTAAAATTTAAATTAAACTAAAATACTGCTGGAGTTCACAACACAATTTTCTTATACAGATCTACATTTGTAAGCTATATAGCCTTTATTACCTGCTGCACTGAAATATATACATGAAATGCTCAAGTATATAGTAAAAGTACACCCTATTCTGGATTGTGAAAATAAAATCATATTTTTAATATTTTCGAATTGCTTCATTTCTGATTACCGGCCACAAGCATGATTTTTATGGTTCACGTTACAAAGGAGAAACAAAAGTAGAAACATATGATAACGTTTTTTTAAATTTGATTTGATTTTGTATTTATTATGGTCATAACCATGTCATAACTAAATATAATTTTCTGTAGGAAATAAATAACTTTCTAACTAATGAATGGTTCCAGTACATTAAGGTAAAGATCATTTAGAAACGTTCAGCATGGCGCCTGCTGTCAGTCACCATCGTGGATGCTAAACTGGTAGCATCAGTGTTGCTTTGTTCCAGTTCAAATGTTCATGCTCACCAAGCTAATGACCCGCTGACAAATACAAGAATTAATGCCACTGTCACGTTTTTATTGTGCTCAATTATCCCCGAGATGATTGATACGCCTTCAGTTCACGAGTCGGGACTCGACCTCATCTCCCAGCACAACGTCCACGACGACAAGTTTATTTAGGTTTCAGGGAGCTGCTTCTCTTGAATCAGGAAAGAGGAGGGATCGACTGGTTCTCAAAGGGACTCTCATGGGACTCATCTCTCTGAGCTACTGCTCCAATACACTTGCTACATGTGAAGTTCAGTATTTTACAGTCTTATTAAAATCAATAGATGGCTCACTGGGCCCTGGACGTCTCTACCTGTTCAGTATTTTAAAGTTCAGTATTTTACAGTCTTATTAAAATCAATATTTGGCTCACTGGGCCAGCTCTCTCTACCTGTGCCATTACATGTCTGTGACCAAATGTACAGATTCATTTTAAACTAACATTATGCATATCAGTTTTCAGGATTTTACTGTGCATTATCCTTGTCAATGACCATATAGTTATTCTTCATATTTTCTTTCAAGTTTTAAAAGTGGCCCTGATGATTCAACATTGTAAAATGTTTATTAAAACGTGTTTGAATCAATAAAAAGTTTCCTGTAAAAAGCTGCGTTTCTTTCTCTTGCGCTTGTTGCATCAGCTGGAGCCTCTTTCTACTTTATTCATAAATAAATCTTGTACAAACACATTTCATAATGGTTCAGTATTTATGTAATCTGTTGTCTTACATTTACTGTAAAATATGACATTTGTGTCTGCAAAGGTTGTGATATGTTCCATAGCTGGTCAAGGACCTTTTTCATGTTATAGCCAGTAGCTTATGAACACATTGATGAGATGAAATAAAGCGTATAAGAAATAATTCAATGCTAATTTAATCTGCTTCTTTTTTCTAAATCTCAGGGCAGAGGACCAAATATGGCCCCTATTTTCTCTCTCTGAACAAAGAGCCAGAGTTGCCCATAAAAAGTCCCTTTAACAGCACTTTACTGCCTGTTAAAAAATATGGTACTAATTACCAGTGGAACTGTGTGCTGATGGTCACCGCCGTGGTGGAAATCCAAACGGCACAATTAGGAGCAATCAGAGTGAGAAAAGAGAGAAGAGAGACAGTTTAATTTCCTTGTGTTTTATTATGTTTTTATTTTCTTGCATGACTGCTGGGAAAAGTCAAATTTCACAAATGAAATCGTACTGTCAACAACAAACATTTGCCCTGAATTAAAACACGGAGATGCACGACTATTATAATTTAAAATGTCTCTAATGTGTCTCTGAGGAGTGCAGTTCAGTTTCACACATTATCAAAGTCAATCTTCTTTGCTTCAGGCAAAGCTGGCATATTTAAGAATAATGCATACATTTAGAGATCTATAACTAGAGGCGAGAAAAAGATGTTGGTCAAAACTTGCTAATGAACACAATACAGATGACGGCCTCCACACATGAAAATGTATCTGGAAAGGCCGAGTTGGGAAATATATCTAAATGATGTCAGAAATGTCTCAATTACACGGTAAACATCTAAGTGATCGTAATAGTGTCATCTCATTACTGCATCTTTTGTCAAATGTAATTATATGATAATCAAAGGCATGAGAGGGACACATTTAATCAGAAACATTTGAGCGCAGCAGCACACACACGGAGGGAAAAGGAGCTGCGACGCGCCGCCGACTGGAACCAACATGTTCCCTCATTCAGACAAGAGGCACAGCGTAGAACTTCAAACACACACAGGATGAGGACGGCTGGGCGGAGGCGGAGAGGACGGCTGGTCTCCAACAACCACAGCAGCAAGGTTACAAGCAGAGCAGGAGAGATGTGCTGATACTGGCCGGTTATTACAAATCTGATCATTAAAATGAAGGAAGTTCCTCCCTGACCGCCGTATCAAAATACTCTGTGATGAAACTACATTTTATTGGAAAACTGCTTGGCAACACTTACAATAGCTGTTAAGCTTAAAGGAAATTAGTTTTCAAGAGTCTAAAATGAATTCTTCCTCAGTGTTTTCACCCAGATATGAATGCAATTTGAACACTAAACAGATTCATTCAATCTTCATTTTAAATTGATTGGAAGTCTATACAAACTACAGAAGCATTGGCAGCTTCCTAAAGGAAAGACTGTAGCTGGGGTCCCCTGATATGAGAAAGGCCCATCACAGAACACACTCGAGGGAAACACCCGGACATCGTGTGGTGGGCTGCGTGTCGGTGCGATGCTGTGTGGACAGGTATGTGGGGGGGGGGGGGGGGGGGGGGGGGGGGGGGGGGGGGGGGGGGGGGGTGTCCTTCCTGGGAGTCTAGGGGAAGTTGGTCGGGAAGAGGCTGAGCGGCTGGCCCTCGTTGGTGGGCAGGGGGGAGCGGTAGCCCTCGAAGTTGCGTGGGATGCTGCCGCTGGTGGAGCCCGAGCTGTTACTGAGGGTCTCGATGCTGCCCTCCCTCTGCAGCTCTGTAGAGAGAGAGAATGTCGAGTTGGAGTCAGGTGATCTGTTTTCAACCACAGGAGCTAATCAGACAACACAACAGGGGTCAAATGTCCACATGCACAGTTTGTCTTCTGACACGTACTCTGTATCCTCATCCTGACACTAAATGAGCTGGCTGTCAAACCTAAATACATTTTTCAGTATGAAATGAAATGCATCCGTATCATCAAGTATTTAAAAAGTTTGAAGCACCAAAAATGGTCTCCGACTGCTCTCTCAGGCCTTCTTTGCATATTCTTAGATGACCTCTTTACCAATTTTATTTTGCCATGTTTCTATAATGGCTGCTTGTGTAAAGATGTCTTTAAACACTGTTTGAGTAGTTTGTTTTGGTAAGTTATGGAAAAAAGGATTTAGGATGTTGTATTCCAAAGGCCTACTCATTGATCACACGAAGGACAACTATTAAAAAAGCAAACAATGTTTGAAGCATAACTGTTCAATGCAAAAACTGAAGGAAACTTGACCGACCCACGTCAGAAAACATGCACAGTCATGTAAACCAGGATGATCCTACAACCCACAGCATGCATGGAAACATGAAAGCAATTTCAAAACATGACAGGAAATATTGGATTATTTTAAATTACGCAAAGTGTCAAAGTGTGGATAGCAGGCGGGACACTAACCCTCGTACAGCCTCATTACCAGATGGAACAGAAAGCAGGAATGAAGAAGGAGATCCCTTCTTATTGCTTTACCATGCATTACTCATCCGATATGAACTTGCATCTGTGTTATTAGCAGAGGAAGTCCACAGCTGTGGGATTAAGCCACAGCATCAGCGGACAAGAGTTATTCTGGGACAGCAAACTTCTCCGGGTGACACAGAGCATTTCTCTGACATGCTCACATTGCTTCGGACCAGACGAGACCGTGTTGCTTTGCTGAGGATCGCCGCATAAGGAACCGATTACGGTTATTGCATGCTATAAACCATATCCGACGATATTCGGACCGAATGTCTTGCACATTCCAAAGGCACAGTATTACGAATGTGATGCATGTAGTGCATTGTGACTGCATTCTCTCTCCTGACCACCAGGGGGCGACTCCTCTGGTTGTATAGAAGTCTATGCTTCATGTTTTAAAGCTGCATTCTCTCTACTGACCACCAGGGGGCGACTCCTCTGGTTGTATAGAAGTCCTAGCTTCATATGTTAAAGCTGCATTCTCTCTACTGACCACCAGGGGGCGACTCCCCTCGTTGTATAAGAGTCTATGCTTCATGTGTTGAAGCTGCATTCTCTCTACTGACCACCAGGGGGCGACTCCCCTCGTTGTATAAGAGTCTATGCTTCATGTGTTGAAGCTGCATTCTCTCTACTGACCACCAGGGGGCGACTCCTCTGGTTGTATAGAAGTCTATGCTTCATGTGTTGAAGCTGCATTCTCTCTCCTGACCACCAGGGGGCGACTCCTCTGGTTGTATAGAAGTCTATGCGTCATGTGTTAAAGCTGCATTCTCTCTCCTGACCACCAGGGGGCGACTCCTCTGGTTGTATAGAAGTCTATGCTTCATGTGTTAAAGCTGCATTCTCTCTACTGACCACCAGGGGGAGACTCCTCTGGTTGTATAGAAGTCTATGCAAATTACTCTACTTCTCTTGATGTATTTCCCTCAGTAAACAATCTCTAGTTTCAAGTCTTCTTCAATACAGCGTGATGTTCATTTAGTAACTTTCCTCATTAAAGTTTATGGTAAAATGAAAAGTCTTATTTACGCTCTCCTGCTCCTTCAGGCTTATGGGACACAGACAGCGGTTCCCTGGGTGAAGGTCCATGAGTTTTAGGCACTGTTAAGAGTTTTGTTGGCTTCTCAGATGCTATAACATAATGCATAGTGTATGCAGGTATATCTAAACTGTAGAACGATGCTGTTCACAAAGTAAATGCAGACATGACAGCCTGCACTTATATTCATAACAAGTGGACAGCATCAAAATAAAAGCTGACATTCTGGCATCAGTTTCCACAGCAGTTTGAACTGGGCCACAATATCAGACGAGGAATCCTTTCTTCAGTTGGAGACGATGTAGAACTGCACACTGAAAAACAACTGCAGAGCCAATCAGTGACCTTGAGATGAACAGGAGGTCTAATTAGCTGGAGAGTCTTTTCAAACTCATACTGCACTGACATAAACCGGCAGCGTGTGTTTAATACGTCCTGCAGATGTTCAGAGGCCAATATGGATAGTGTCTTTGTCACGTAGGGCATGCAGGAAGTGGGAGCTTCTTACTTGAGCCAAGGGAAACCTAATACAAACCACACTGTTATTATCCCGGCTAACACGCAATGTGCCACACTGCGTGTTACCCAGCCCGCCGCCTGCCCCCTCCTGTTTAATTCCCCAGCACTACACAGGCAGACATGCTGCAGTAATCCCAGGCCGGTTCACACTGCTCTGGGTTCAGATAATGTGTGGAGGTATAAAGCCACTTATACTGGTGCTTTATTGGATGAGGTTGCTAATAGTTGCAAATACTGTTTTAACCAGCAAATTCCAAAATGTTTAATGAGTGGGGATTATAAACCTATAAAGACCCCAGTGCGCAGTGATGGGTCTGTTACTGTAACTCTTTATTGTTGTTCATCCAGGATGCTCACAGTCCCCGGTGAAACCCAGGATATGGTTACAACATACTAGCAACTGCTATAAGCGTCACACCTCACATATATCATCTGGACGTGTATATGGAAACATCACTGAGCTGAACAACACACCAGACTTCTGTTCAATTGTGTTTCTTACTCACTCACATACAGTACCGCAGTGCCGGGTTTTATCTCTAAGAATATGGGTCATCAGCAATGATATCATTTTTCCAGCCATAGCTCCCGGCAGGCAGAGAGCAGTGCTGGAGCCACTGAGCCTGAGCCTCACCTCCTCCGCCCTCCTGCTCTCCAACTCCTTGATGCCGATGTGACGCCCAGGGGTGCTGAGGGAGGACCGGGGGTCTTTCTCTACTTAGTAACTTAATTGAGCTGTATTCTTCCTTGTTCACTCTTGTTTCTCACAGCACAGCTTCCTTGCTTCCTGCTCCAGTGACAGTATCTGCCAGCCTCTTGCCCTCCCAGCTAGCCCTTTTGCCAGCTCGATGGGCTCTGTTGCCGTGTTATTGTAGGCGCTATAAGCTGCTGAACACCCCAGTAAAGCCCTAAAGGCCTTTTCTAGTGCTGCCTAATCCACCTCATTGTGTGACGCCCACCAGCTATTCAACAAGTCTTAACCTCTCACGCCCCCGACACAATCCCCCAGCACTCTCATGTGGGGATCTTTTGCTCTGGGGCTGATGTCACTAGGGAAAGTAATATGCTTATTTAGAAGGTGCTTTTGTCCCACGTGATGTGTAGATAATGCTGTTGTGAAGAAATGGAAACTACTGTAGTGTTTGACTGATAGGCTTAAAAAGGATGGCTGATTTGGGCCGGCTGATGGATATTTTGTGCGAATATATGGTGGCTTATCTTGAGAAATGATATTTTCAATGTCAAAAATGATATGTATTTGAAATATTAAAGCTGATAACAGCAACTTAAATGTGACTGTTTAGATATTGCATGAGGTGTTTCCTGCAGTGATTCATTTTTCTCAAGTGAAAACCTCTCAAATAGCATTTTGACCATTTTAGGTCATTGAAATAAAACGTGTCTGACCAAGAAAGCTTATCATGGCGTGTCCAGCATAACCCTGTTGACTCTGGGACAGGAGCCTGACTTCAAAAGACAGAATACAGAGTTGGAAAAGCTCTAAAACAGCACCGGATGCCACAGGTGGAGATACCAGAGGTGGAGATACCACAGGTGGAGATACCACAGGTGGAGATACCAGAGGTGGAGATACCAGAGGTGGAGATACCACAGGTGGAGATACCACAGGTGGAGATACCAGAGGTGGAGATACCAGAGGTGGAGATACCACAGGTGGAGATACCACAGGTGGAGATACCAGAGGTGGAGATACCACAGGTGGAGATACCACAGGTGGAGATACCAGAGGTGGAGATACCACAGGTGGAGATACCACAGGTGGAGATACCACAGGTGGAGATACCACAGGTGGAGATACCACAGGTGGAGATGCCACAGGAGGGTTTTCCGTTGTGGAACCAGGGCGACAACGTGGCAGAAATAAAACGTATATGGGTCTTATATTCAGACACACACACACACAGACAGAGACACAGACACAGACACAGACACACAGACACAGACAGAGACACAGACACAGACACAGACACACACACACAGACACAGACACACACACACAGACAGACACACAGACACACACACACACACACACACACACACACACAAGGGTGCGCACACACAGACACAGACACACAGACACAGACACAGACACACAGACACAGACACAGACAGACAGACAGACAGACACACAGACACACACACACACACACACACACACACACACACACACACACACACACACACACACACGGGAGACGTCCTGTGGCCTGACTGCAGTGTGTTGGTGTGTGTCATGTGCATGTTGTGGTGAGAGGAAGGGATCAAAGAGAAAACAGAGGAGCTCTTAATCAGAGGGTCTGTGCCAGCAATGCTGGGTAGAGTCCCATCCATCCGTCTGTCTATCCATCCTCTCTCTCTCTCTCTCTCTCTCTCTCTCTGAGATGGGGGCAGTAACCCATAGCGATAGTATACTTATCCCAGCTGATTGTTTTTGTGTTTTAACTTTAATCTCACCGTTGGCCCCAGCTGGCTCTGATTAGTGCTCTCACGTCACATTCCAACCCCCAACAGTCTCACACACACACACACACACACACACACACACACACACACACACACACACTTACACAGAAGTGCATATGCATGCTGGCCTATGTCAAAAATGGTTCACATACATATTGGTGTTGGATGGAATTTGGCTGGTGGCGCTATTTTATTTAATGAATGATTTCATGAGCAGCCTTATGTATATTTAGTCACTGCTCTCATCTCAGGGTTTTTACAGTGAACAAAAACATTAATGAAAGAAATAAAAAATGAA
>NC_046990.1:329916-332416 GCF_009769545.1 Cyclopterus lumpus
ACACACACACACTCTCACAGACACACACACACACTCACACAGACACACTCATAGACACACACACACTCTCACAGACACACACACACACACACTCACAGACACACACACACACACAGACACACACACACTCACACAGACATACTCACAGACACACACACACACACTCACAGACACACACACACACACTCACAGACACACTCACAGACACACACACACACACACTCACACAGACACACTCACAGACACACACACACACTCACACGAAGAATAATTTATATATTCGGAATGATGTGTTAAATGGAAAAGAAATGTCTCAATCTTTTAGTTGATGAGAAAACTATAAAACATGGTTATTAAATATGTATAACAACTGCAGTTCTTAATCGTATGCAATCTCGTAGTGGATTTCAAAAAGCAAACCTTATATTTTGAAGTACCAATATTACAAACATCATTCATTAGTTTATCACCCACTGAAGAGAATTAGTAATCAACCCCATCAACCAATCCAAAGGCTCAGGGTTTTGTAGAGTTGTTGTGGATTTTATATATATATACTTGCACATGTAAATAAGAAAGTCTATGTTTTAAATTAATACATAATGAAAGAATAATTAATAAGGGATATTCTGAAGAATGTATGGGGAAAGCATATGAGAAAGTATGATCACTGTATTACTATAGTAACTGTAATGCTGATTGTAACATGTTTTATGGTTATCGTACTAGGCTTCCTTAGAGATCCGGAAGAAGCTTTTATTTTGAAGCCATCTTATTTTGAAGAGTCTTCTGAAAACCGGAAGTGGAAACAGCTGTCGAGCGGTGAGGGAAGTCTAGACAGGAAGTATTGGCTGAAAGCAGCCAATCGCCTGAGGATGTAGAATCACGTGAGCGCGTCAGGACCACGTACGTACTGATGATTGTTGTTTGTTACAATGAAATACTTTTTATTATATATCTCTGGACTTCTTCCAAGCACCGGCAGCTCGAGATCCGTTTGAACCGTAACCGTTTGTAAAGGCTCCCCTGAGAAGGAACACACAAACCAAGGCCTGATGGAGACCAACGTGGAGGAAGCTCTCGCTGCGTTGTCCTCTCACATTACTGTCGGTCAGGTGAGGTCATTTCTGTATTACTGAATAACACATCCTTGTATTGCTTTCAAAGGATAGACACCATCATCTCTGGAGCGTCAACATGAAGCATGTTTCATGTGTCAGCTCCAGTTGTTTTCAGGTTCACAGCTGGCCAAGATCCGGCCCACTACCCAACATGCTAACATCCATCCGCTAGCGGCTGCTCTCCAACCCCTTTCTTAGGAGGACATGTCCTCGGTTGGACATTCTGTTGACAGGAAGTTCCAGTGTTGTGGAAAGCTGGCCTGGCTCAGCTCAGCTCGGCTGCCTCTCCATTATGTATCTTATCACTAATTCATGCCACCATATTTTATTGATACACACACACCCGCATGCAGGGTCATGTTAGGAGAGATAGTGTGAGTCTGATATCTGTGTATACATGAGAGTCGGTGTGTGTATACATGTGTGCATGCACCCCCAGAAACACATTCTCTTTAAAGTGTGACCTGCTGTGTGAATACAAACACTTTGCCGACACTCTGTGTGTTGACCGAGTTTGCTGCCACCTAATAAGTGATCTAGTATACGCAATCTGTCCCTCTTATGATAGATGTGATGCAGTTTGTTGGGTTACAACGTTTCTGTAAAACTGATGAATAGAAGAACCACACAAATCTGTGTCCCCCCAACACAAGTTTCCTTTGAGAATGTGACCTCCCTCTGATTTCACTTACTCTCATCTCCTTTGCAACATGTATACAGATGGCAGTACTAACCTGATATCACTCATGTCATGTCAAAATTAAGTTTTTTGTCCCTTTTGATTAAAATCTTTTAATGCTTTAAGTTTTCTTTACCCAAACACAAGTACATTCGTCTCCACCTGCGTCACGAGTGACCACAAGTGACCACTCGTGATGGGGCATCACTTCCTTTCTCTACTGCTTTATTACTGATTGGACTGAATAATGCCTTGACAGCAGTGCACGTCCTAAGCCAAGAGAAATTAAAAATAACAAGAAGTCGCCATCCAAACTACAGACTGGGTCTATTCCTTGTTCTGTTCCAGGCAAACCAAACTGACCAAGATGTTGGACATAATATGTCTCGATGAGGAGGGTTAGGGTTAACCCTTTCATGTGGCCTCGGACACATCTACGTACACGCTGCTCAAAGAATGTGACCACCTCCGCATGTGGTCTGAGGGATCGGATCTCAACGCGTCCGGGGGGCCTTCGCACCTTTACTTGGAGATGTTCACTTGTGATGAGATCACACACGATGCATGTCGATGTCAGGTCTGAACAGGTTCTTACACAACCTGCAATATGTTATCTTTGGCTTATCTGACACTGACGAATCCAACAGAGGTCAGTGTGCTTGAAATGAGGTCGTCCAACATGTCATCCCACCACGTCTAA
>NC_046990.1:334916-337416 GCF_009769545.1 Cyclopterus lumpus
ACGTCTCCCCTCCTCCTCCTCCTCCTCCTCCTCCTCCTCCTCCTCCTCCTCCTCCTCCTCCTCCCTGCGTTTGTTCTTTCTGTCTGTCACGGCAGCACTGAGTAGCTTTCAGGGAGAGAGTGTACTCATTTGCTCTCTCTCTTTCTTCTCTCTCTTTGGTTAAAGCGAGGGGACAACATGGCCCTCGAGGCATGTCACAAAATGATTAACTAATAGTTTTGAGTTAGTCAAGTATCCAAATGGGGTGCTCGTGTGTGTGTGGTCCATAGCGTGAGTATTTCAGTCTGTACATTAGGCCGTCTATTGAGATCATAGTCACAGTGATGCTGTGTCCAATATACATGCAGCTGTACATGCATGGGAGCTGCAATGAAGCTGGTAGCTACAGACTGGCCACATTGACGCCAGCGTCAGACTTCAATGGATGGTTGGAGTCACATTTGGAAGCATGTCTGATTCATTATGTATCCAGCCAGCTTTCTGGACCGACTGGAAGGACTTGGAGTTTATGACTGGCATGTTGAAAACCTAAACTATTAAGTTCAGTTTGCTTGGGGGAACTAAAAGCAGACACATCTGTCTGTTCCTTGTCTTCCATTTCTCCCTGACGGCCTGTAAATCCATCTCTACCGGTGGCTGTGTGACCATAGGTTGGAAGTGTGGAGGAGGCACCGTCCATATCTGAAAAGTGACAATAAACATCTGAAATCTTGAAACTGAAGGAAGGGTAGTGGGCAAACACACTTTCCCTGCAGAGCTAATCCCCAACACTATCGCCTGCCAAGAAACGTGCTACTGCTGACAATTAACAATTCATGTGTCGCGAAGTTGCAAATGCAAAAGGTTCACACACAGCTGAGCTTGGCAGTTCCACTGAAACGAACCGATCTCTGTCTGATGTTTTGCTGGTGTGATGGCACCATAAAGTTCATACGGACACATCAACCTGACCTTTGCTTAACCCAAAGTGTATCAGCTGGTGCTGGATATCTGGTTCAAATCCATCCAATTCATTTGCTAATAGCTTAATTGAATAGTCGCCGATCCAAATTGTAAATCTGCCAATTTCTAGCTATATTTTTCAAAAAAGTATAGTTACTTACACGCACAAAACATATTAAAATGTTGACTTCTTTAAAAGAGTTATTATAGAAAAACATGTAAATGCTGTTGAAGTTTGATTTGATGAAATTTGTCCCAAATTGTCAAAATATTACGCACTATTTGGAGACACATAGACACTTGATGGGAAACTAAACTTCAACAATAGGCCACCCAAATAAAGATTTGAAGTGGACGCGGCTCGTATGCATGTTATTCTTGTGTGTGTGTGTGTGTGTGTGTGCGTGTGCACGTGTACTACTGAAGCCAGCACATGTCTGCTCTGATTTATAGGAAAAGAAGGACCTCCACGCCTGTGCGCACCCCCTTCCCTCAGCCCTTCTGTGTTGTTGCTCTTATGATGGGTATCAGTGGAGCCGAGGAGCCGAGGAACCAGTCGGCAGGATGGATAATAGCCCGGCTTTGTGTGAATGGAGTACGCGGCCAATTCAAATACAGGAAGTATTGTACCACCATTAAATCACACAGCTGTCTGAACAGGCGTGCATTCTAGTTTCCATGTTTCCTTAATAGACCAATTAATGATGTTTTCTATGGAATGATTTATATAATAGCAAAACTTAAAAAGGCTATTCATTTTTATACAATAGAAAACATTTTTTCCCGGTGCAGCTCGGCTTCAGGCTTCAATGCAGCTCATAGACACGAATCAGCTACTTCATTGTAAAGTGACAAAAGAAGTATATTGACCTGTGTTTGAAGCAAACCACCACTACCTATTGTCAGATTGTTGAATGGGATCGGAATACATCTGCTGGACAACGTACAATATATAAACATGATCAGTTCACGTTTAGCCGTAACTGAACTGTATGTTTATATCAAATTGATTGATTTTGATCCATGGACTTTGGGTTACTGACTACGTCCTTACGCAGAAGACCCCAGGACACATTAAAGGCACATCCCCCCTGAGAAGCTCTTACACCAATATATATAATCAAGTAATGGTCAGTGTATTCCAGGAATAGTTGCTGCAATTTACCAATAAAGTGTTTGTTTTCTACATCTGCTTTTGCCTCTGACTTTTCTTAATTTCTAGATATTGATATAATCTCGTTCCTTTTCACTGGGACTCTACAGTATATGTATGTAACTTTATGTATGTGTTCTGATTGGCTGGGGAGCGTTATTTCAGACCACCTGGTTCCACTAGTCATAGTCACAGCTGGAGGATTATTACGCTTTACTTTTTCCTGCTTGTTGAAGAAGTCGACTAATGACGAGAAGTCTGAATTTAAAGTATGTATTTCCCGCAAATATGAAAATAAAAGGCATATCTTTTTGCTGGTAAGTGACCCTGGTACCGTAAACAGGGATACTCCAGTCTGCCCCATGTGGTGAGGAACAACGCCGGCCTCTGCTTGGTAGTCGGGCG
>NC_046990.1:339916-357416 GCF_009769545.1 Cyclopterus lumpus
AGCCAAACTAAACCCAACACATGAAAAACAGGCGGAGCACAGGATGTTAGGTGGTTATATCAGAACATTACTAAGACATTTTGAATGCTACCTGAAATCTAATTTAAGCCTGAAAACAAAACATCAATAGGCAAATTTGTACATTTCAAGAACCATTAAGTTCTGTTTTGTCCATGTGATGGGATGCATATTGCACTGCTAACCCTGTTCGGTATTAATAGTAACGCCTCCAGAAACTGTACGTTTTGTGTTCTGTCCAGATAGAAACACTTCCTCTTAAATTGTTACTAATTTACCTCCCTTCAAAGTTCATGGTATTGAGTCTTAAAATAACTGACAGCTGTGATGCCCTACAAAGAAGAGAGACATTTCGCCTTACCTCTAATAAAGTTAAATGTGTTTGCGCAAAGCATAAAATAAAATAATACAATTTCCCAGTTGTTGTTTTTTCTTTTTGCTAGTTGGAGAAGCTGAGGGGCTGACAGGTGTCATGTAGACTCCACACAGGTCCAAGCCTAAAACAGCCTACAGTCGCATTCTGACAGCATTACACATGTATGCATGGACAGTACAATTCTTCTAATTTATTGAAACTATTGTAAACAATTATTGTACATATCGCTAAGTTGTGTGTATTGCTATGTTTTTACTAAGTTGTATTGCTTTTTTAAGAACATTTCTGTCTCTTTTGCTAAACTGCTGCAACAGTGAAAAGTCCCACTGGGATTATTAAGTCTGTCTGTATAAAGAACACTTTATTTATATATGCCTTTGATCTATTTATGTATTTGATAGACAATGCAACCACAGCACGAACTCTTTTACTCGTAGAACATATTTCATGACTGAATGTTGCTCTCGTCCAACGGTCCTGTTGGTGTCAGCTTGGAACAGTCCGATGCTCAGTCAGAGACACCAATATACGCCCTCAGCACACGGACGTACAATGAAAGAGATCCTCCCACTGGCACTGTGCATAAGGTGGACTGACCGGAGTGAAGGCACAGAGGAGGTGTTGTTGTTCCTCAGCAGGTCCACTCTCCATATGGCTTCAGAGGAATTTATGTTGGACAGGCACCCATAAGCCAAATCTAGTTAGCAACATTATATCATTGGAGACAAATCTAATTTCAGCCCCAGTGTGTTTTAGTCGTCGGTGTCTCTCACTCACTCTCTCTCCCCTCCTCTTCTATGTGCTATGTTCTCTCCCTCCCTCCCTCCCTCCGTCCATCCGTCCATCGCTCTATGTGAGTGTCACCTGCCCTCCGAGCTGGCGACGCTGGGTCTCGGCCTTAGCGTGAGAGCCCCATTACCCTGACTGGAGGCTTTGTTTTCCCTGTGAATATGCGAAAGAGTGTGTGTGTGTGTGTGTGTGTGCTGGAGGAGAATGTCAGAGAGACGGTGATTTGTTACATCAGCGAGCATTCCTGCTCCGAGATCCTCTGAGCAGAAACATAGAGAAGGGGCGGGGAGGGGGGGGGGGGGGGGGGGGGGACGGGGCGGGGGCGGGGGGGGGGGGGGGTTAGGGTTAGGGTTAGGGTTAGGGTAGGGTTAGGGTTAACCCTACCCTAACCCTTCCATACGTGTGTTCACTACCAGGCTCAAGGTCAGCCGCCCCTTTGTGTGTGTGTGTGTGTGTGTGTGTGTGTGTGTGTGTGTGAGGCTGAGGCTCCCAGCAAATGGAGACGGTGAGCAAGATACCATCTGCCTTTGCCCATCTACGTCTCACGCCAAGACACACACACACACACACACACACACACACACACACACACACACACACACACACACACACACACACACACACACACACACACACACACACACACAGTACAGTAGTTGAATGTGCACAGCGCTCTAATTTGAAAAGCTTTTGAAACAGTCAATGAAATCAGTAAATATTCAAGCTGTCTGGTTCATGACATTATTATTTATGTAATAAATACACAATTAGATGGAAATACCATGAAATACAAAGTTATAATAATCATTATAGTGATCAATTTGAAGTCAATATAAGAGGCATGTGTGTGTATTCATAAAATCCTTAAACATTCTATTTTCCTTGTTATTTCATTATTTCAGTCAGCTGATTTATTTGATATCATCTTTCTCTGGGTACTGTTTACAGTATGTTAGTGTTCAGGACCTTTTTATTGAGTTATTTCATGTTTCGCTTTGCTATATCATAATGATCATATATATGATATATCAATATTCATAATGAATTCCTTCGACTGTAACTATGCGTCTGTTTCTTCTGCTGCTCTGACATTTCCCTGCGTGGCGTTAATAAGGCTTATTTGATCTCATCATGTGTAGTAATTCATTCAAAAAATAAATATCTCATGTCAGTGATTTTGTTCTTTTAATAAGCAGTTTTAACATGAACTGTTTTGGATTTTGTTTGTGAACATTCTTTTATTTTCTCCACCTTGATGCAGGGGACTCATTTGACTTAAGAGCACACAAACAAAAACAATAAGAAAAAGACAACAGAAACTTCATCGGCCCTCTGGCTGTTAATAATCAGGTAGTAACTGCATGACTGCATACCACTAAATGTAAGGGAGGAAATACATAATCTGTCAAGCAGTGATATATGAGAATCTGTTGAAATGTTACGATCCATACCACGATCCAGAAATACAGAGGAAGTAAAAATGACCACTCCCTTTGTGACTCCTGTGTATTGAAAACTACTTCAAATAATGTAATTGATTTAATCTTAATAATTTCAGATTTTAATTATTGACATAGTACAATTTAAAACAATACATCTATAAAATAACAACAATATCTTATTACACCATCATTGTGCTAGGTGTTTTGTTAAATTCAACCTACAGATTCCCGTGTGTGCAGAACACACATATTTCTGTGGTGATCTCCATCATCACATCATCTGGTCCCGTATCTCAAAGCTGATCATGTCTGTGAGTCTCAGTGGGGAAAGTGAAGTAAACCCAAGTGGACCACGGAGGGCTGGAAGGGACTAAGGCTCAGCATCCCTGGCCACCGCAGTCTGGGGATGAACTACAGTCTGATAGCGAAAGCATCCGGTGATCTCAAAGCCCACACAGGACTTCAACTGCCTGTCCGGTAACCTCAGGTTACATTGAAGATTGTTGTAGCAATGACAAGATCCTCCTCTTTACACACGAGGATGCACACAAGCAACGGCGGCGAGCAGGTGAGCCAGACGGCGATCTGGCCTTTGTGCAATTTCAAGTCAAGTTCAGTTATCCATAACACACAGAGGGTCACGCCATGGCTGCTACGAAATGGACGACAGGGACCCAACCAGGTCCCTCTTTTCATTAAACTCCTCCCATGTCACAGAAGTGCTGCACTATTAGATTAGCCAACAGAGACTGAAGCCTCTCTGCCTGTATGGATGAATAGAGGAACCTGTGGATGATGTCTTCAGCACAGCTCAAGGCGCAGGAAGTGTGTGTGTTGGTGTGTGTGTGTGTGTGTATATTACGGCTGTATTTTGATGTAATGTGATCAGTAATGAATTTTGTGGGGGTCAACATGCGACTTGGGGGTGGAGGGTTGGGGGGAAGAAGAACAAGAGGCGACTGACTACTGGTGTCCGTGAGTCTCTTAAACCTAATGTAATGAAGAAACACAGGGGGGGGGGGGGGGGGGGGGGGGGGGGGAGGAGAGAAAGGGAGAGAGAGAGGCTACAAATGAGGTTAAGTCCTAAGCTTGGGGGGGGGGGGGGGGGGGGGGGGGGGGTGACTGGACTGGATATGGCTGGGGATGGTTGGGGGATGATAGTCGATGCTAAATCCATTAGGGCCTTGTGACCCCCCCACAAACACACACACACCCCTCGACCCCAACCCCTCCCCACCACACCCTAGCCCTGTGGCTGCCTCTGTGGAGTTACTGCCCCCCCATACACACTCACTCACTTAAGAAGGGGGGTAAGAGAAAGAGAGCGCACTGCCACTTCCTAAACGAGTTAACCATTTGGACTGTCAGGGCCAACGGCATGTCTGCTGTGCACACACACACACACACACACACACACACACACACACACACACACACACACACACACACACACACACACACACACACACACACACACAGACGCAGGCAGGAAGCCTCTGAGTAAAGCAAGGCATGTGCAGATATGCCAAAACCTTGCAAAATACACACACACACACTAATGATGAGCTAATCCATCACTGGACCTTGACTGGCAGCACTGTATTCTGGGTAATGCCACATCGAGGAAGTCAGGCTACCTAACAAGACACTTAGCTGCGCTGGAGACATTCTAATAGGATTTATAAGGAGTTAGAACAGAAACAGTGATGCAGAGCACCGACGTGGTGTGTGTTGTGTGTGGAAGGCCTCACACTGCTACAACATCATTCACTATTACATCAGCTTGCATTTTCAGGAAATATGTTGCTCAGAAGAAGCACAAATGTAAATGTTTATGTTGCAGAAAACTTTCTTAGAAACGAAGATATGCAAACACAGTTGAGGTCCCCTCAGGGGGGACTTGTCTTGACAAGAGATGCATTGATTCACAGCTCTTCTGTGACGTTCTGGCTAAAGCCTTTTAGAGGGGAACCTTTTAGAACGTCTCTTCTGTACCACCTCGGTGCCATTTAGTGGGGTATGGACACTCCTTTGTTCTCCGAGGTAAAATGACACATTGCTTTGTCTTCAGCGCCATGTTGGAAAGGGCTGTGTGACCACAAGATGTTTGTACGTGTTTTGTATCGTCTGGGCTGACCTGTAGCGGATCCCACGATGTCCCTGGAGGGCGACTCAGACATGGCATCGGCCAGTCTCTCTCGCAGGCCTTCGTCACTGGGGTCCGCTGAGCCCACGTTGTGCCGCGGTATGCCGAAGCTCTCCGGCCAGCTACCACACACTTCCAGCAAGGTCACCCCACGTCCATCGAAAGGACCTGCATGCAAAAGACAAACACAGGGTTCAGGCTCTTTGGGTTAATAGCTCAATTGATATTCACCGTTGTAGCAACTCTCCAAAAATAAGCTGATTCATAGGATCAGAATCAATCCAGACATTTGGACTGAATCAAATATATGGAGCCTGATTCATTTCTGCTTCTGTAGTTGTCAACTTGGGCGCAGGCAGTTTTAATTTCCATGATGATATGAATTTAGTAATGCAATAAGAGCCAAGTAAGGTCAAAACTAAGGTCAAGTACCTCTAAAATTAGAGGTACTTGTGCTTTACTTGAGAATTTCCATGTTATGCAAATCAATTTAAATGTACTCATCTCAGAGACTAATGTATATTTACTCCACTACATTGGTTTGACGAGTTATTACAAGTTATTTTTCAGGTTACACTTTATCAGAACTTTCATGTACAGTAAAAACAATGTATCTCCCAATGTTGTGAATGTTGTGATAAACTGAAGGATAAAGTGTTACTTGATGTTTCAGAAAGTTCTCCATCTATTAAAATAGTAATACATACTATAATAATATGGATTAGCGGCAACATGCATTGTCAAAAAGCTGAAAACAGGGCTGTTTGTCTGAGCTTATGGAAAGTAGACATATGACACATGATCTGTGATGAAAGAATTTGAAGTTAAACTACCCCACAGTATTTAAAGGTCTACAGAAGTTCCATGCAACATGCACATTATTTCAGCAGTAATATTAACCCTGACATTATATATAATAGTGAAAAACTGATATCAGTATATGCATTTAAAATCGGAAATACCATACTACAATTCTCATAAATTGTAATAAAATGAGATTCAATGTAGTGTGAGAAGGCTTGCTAAGAAGTGTGTTAAGGGGCAGCCGTGGCTCAGAGGAGAGCAGGGCGGCCCCTCATCAGAAGTTCGGCAGTTCGATCCCGAGCTCCTCTAGTCGGCATGTCGAAGTGTCCTTGGGCAAGAAAATGAACCCCACATTAGTGTATGAATGTGCATTAGTGTGTGAATGGGTGAATGTTGACTTTGAAAGGTCGGAAGACTATAAAGGCACTACATAAATGTAAGTCCTTTATCAATTAAAGACCACCATTAAAACATATAAAACATTTGGCCAAACTGATAATCATGCAACTGGTTTTACTGTACCACTAAATTCAGCCAAAAGGACACACACACACACACACACACACACACACACACACACACACACACACACACACACACACACACACACACACACACACACACACACACACACACACACACACACACACACACACACACACACACACACACACACACAATCTTCATGCATGTCAAACCAAATCCACACAGACCTACACTGCTCCTTAATCTTTTCTCCTTTCTGTCTGCCGTAATTTCTGCAATCACAGAGATCTCGTGCTTTGGAGCCAGAGAGTCTGCAACCTGTTTCTCTCTCTCTCTTTTCTATGTGTGTGTGTGTGTGTGTGTGAGAGACACACATACAGCCAGCCAGCCAGGCAGGCATGCAGCGCTAAAACGTTAGTTATGTATTGTAACTCTAGATCCCATGAGCAGGTAGCCCCGTGCACGTGAACAGTCCAGATGATATTTTGGTGCCCTTGGTGGTTTAGCTCCTTTCAAAAAGCTCAACCTCTGTCTCAGCTCTCAGGAAGAAGCTTAAACTGCTGTAACAAATTGTGATCTGTGAATGTCTGAAGGTAGGTTAACACGAGAGGCATGTGACAAGACGTGGGATCTAAGCCTGCCTCCCCAAGACCATCTGTCATAGGAGGGCCGCGAGCGCCTTGGATAGTGAGCACCACCGCAGGGGGGCAGCCATGACTTTTCAAGGGCTCCCGTTTAGTGGCCAGGCCGACGATCGCCGGCCAATCTCCAAGAATCTCTGCGCCATGGAAGCTGCCGCGGTTTCCCCACCAGGAGCCGCACCATGGTCACAAACCATGACACACGCTTGTGCGTCCTGGGGACCCCAGATCCACCGTTAGGTTTGTCTTCTGGGAATGCGTGCCAAGAGTCGAAGAGTTAGAAGAATACTGGGCCAGGGTCAGCGAGAGAAGGCATTGACTCCTTGAGTGTGTCAGAACCACATTGCTCATGATGCTTTCTCTTGACCCCTCTCCTCTGTCTAACCTGTCCCACAATGGCTGAAATAGCGTGATATTCAGTTCAGGAAACCTGATATTAAGTCTGCTGTGTGACTTTGCTCTCCCTTGGGAACAGGCTTTGTCCTTTCCCCAGTACATGACGTCTGACCGCAGTGACGGAGGGTTGGTCAAAAGTCTTGACACGAAAGGTTTTACCCCCAAAAATCCAGAGATGGTTGAAAATGAAATGATTCTACCTCATGTAGAGGAGTCCCTGGGGTACAACCACATTATCCGATTATCACATATGTAATTCATGACACAATTCAAATGGACCAGTTAACTATCGTACGTATGTATTCTGAAATAAGGTCTCATGTGGGACACCGGTAAGGGTGTCGCCTCTCTATTGGCCAGATCGGGCCAATTTTGACCACCTGGACATCAGCAACGCATCCTTCTCACACCAGCTCCACAAGACATATCCTCCATCTCATCAGGCTGGAAAACATTCGGCTTTCAATTCATCCTTTAGCAAACTCATCATCAAACCCGTTTTCGAACCAGTCCAAAGTCCAAAGAATGAAATGCCCTCATTTACTTCTTTTTTGAAAGGGAGACAATTGGGAATGTATTGTAATATTGTCTATAATACACTGTCTGATGTGTTTTTTTCGGGTTTTGGCTATATTGATTCTAGCTATATTGATTTTGTCTTCAATTTGTGTCATTCGTCGCACACAGTTTGAACAAATACAGTATTGTACAGACAATCTCAAAGAACGTTGAAAGGCCTCTTAGGAGGAGACATCACATTCATTAATATTCAACAAGTCATCCAGCGCTTGGCCTTTAAACCAATAGGATAAATGCTTTGAATCACTAAACTTGAAAGGAAGCATGAAGTATTCTTACTTCATGAAGACATTCTCTCTCTCTCTCAGAGGACACACACAGGAATGATTCTCTAGTGGTCTTGTGGGTATCAGTAAAACCCAGCGAGAAGGCAGACAGGATGACTTCAAAGGAAGAAGTGAAGACGGGGACAGAAGACATCCTCATTTACTGGAAAGACCAGCATCCAAGTGTGTGTGTGTGTGTGCGTGTGCGTCTGTGTGTGTGTGTGTGTGTGTGTTTCTCTGTGTGCATGCTGGAAATACAGAAAACATGTCTGGATGTAGATTGAGGGTGACTGGTTAATAGGATGAAGGTAGAGGGAGCTCGACAAGACGAATAGGTTGTAGTTATTCCGTTTCTGACGAGACTAAAACACCAGAGATGAAATGAACCATTATTTGCATGGGTTTAAGGTACCGTCGCACATGATTGAAATCACATTACTGCAAAGAACGGCATGAGGGCGCGATTAGAACGAGCTGAACTATCTTTCCACAAGGCTACCCGCAGACCTGCGTGGTTCCCATTGCAAAGGTGGATTTAATGACATTTTAAAACACGTAGGAATGTAAGACCTCTGCCAAATGGTCAGCTGGAGGTTTTAGTGCATTGCACGTCTATAAGCAATGAGCCACACTTCACTCAGTAACACTAAGCTGTGTTGTCCAGATGGGCCTTTACAGCTGCACAATTCAATTCAGTCTTTAAAAAGACACACACAAACGCACACCCAGTTATCCAGCATTAAATCAACCATCGTGCACGACATAATAACATCAAATCACCTCTAAGGCAAAACACAGGGCTGTTTTGACACGCACACACACACACACACACACACACACACACACACACACACACACACACACACACACACACACACACACACACACACACACACACACACACACACACACACACACACACACACACACACACACACACACACACACACACACACACACACACACACTCTCATGGCCAGCTTTGATGGAGGGCCTGCTGGCACTAAGGGGGAATCCTTTGAAAAATCAATCCAACACACATACAGGCTGCTTCTGAAGTGCAGCAAAGTTATCAGGAAGCTAAGCCACTGTGTGTGTGTGTGTGTGTGTGTGTGTTTGTATGCTTTTGGAGGTTGGTCACTGTTATCACAGCAGGGAGCATGGAGGCCCGTGCAGCCTCTCGCCCCAGCATTAGCACCTGTCACCGGCCTGCAGCGTAGCTGAGATTGGCCAGGCCTCAGGGTAAACACACACACAGATACAGACACACACACACACACACACACACACACACACACACACAGTAGTCTGCTCCCTGATAGCCAGCGAGCCAGGCAGATCAAAGGTTTCCACGGCGGTGGCTTCTCTGGATGATAAGAGCTTGGCAGAAGGTTAGAAGAGCTTCAGGTTTAGCAAACCAGGCTTTGACCAACACGGCATTTGAAGGCCGATACTGGACCTACCGATCACCGATAGTTGGTGTTGATGTTCAGAGGTTTCATATCTGTCATTTGTAACAGGTGTCTCAGATGATGTCTGTACATTGAAGACCTTTTGGTCTGTAATCCTAAACTGGCTGTGAAGAAACTCGACGTCAGTGTAACACAACCTGCTACTCGTCCCTCCTTCATTCAGGTTAGAGTGTAAAGCTTTTGTCATTTTGGAGTAAGTTTGTGGAGTGTTGATTTGTGTTCATTATACTGAGAGGTAAAGTATCCTTATAGTTGTAGTTCAGTTTTGGTAATTGTTTTACATTTTGCACAATCGGCTGATGACAATAACTGTAATATGTGACAGGTTTGAATTACATTAACAACCCCCCCCCCGTCATTTCTATATGAATTACTTATGAAACTTTTTTTCCTCTCATGCCTCCAAGAATCCAAAATCGGATAAGTTAAAGTAAATTGGGGCGGTCACGTTTAACAACATCAGAAATGTATCACTATTTAAAACACTGCAGCATGAACAGTCATCACAGACGAATAACTGCAGCATTAGACATTCAAACAGTCAGCTTTCAATGCAGGTGTTTGGGAAGTGACACTTAACACAGTTAATGTTTGATCTTTGATACAGTAATGTGGGTTATAATAAGTATCATTGTATGAAATGGATTTATGTTATAATATTAGATATTATAAACAATAATCCAATGCAAAGACCGTTATTTAACAACATGCTAGCTGCATGTATACAGCGTTACAGTTACAACGGCCCTTTGAGGGCAGCATGATGCTGATGTGGCCCACGGTGAAACCCCTGGTATACATGAACAAAGCTGAAGCATCCTAAAAGTATTTAAAGAAAACTAAAATAATTCATAATGCTCATCATACAGGTCATGTAATGTGTGTCCAACAGGAGTCATTCCAACCTTCGGTCCATCTCTCGTGCTCTGACGGTTCACATATGCTGTCATCTTAATCAATGTACACAGGCTACAGTGTTACTGCATATGTTTACGCTTCACGTCTATTTGAGGCTACAGTGATAGTGCACGTGTTGAGCCCTGAGCACTGCTAAAGCACGAGTGACCTACACTCAATACTGGGCCTGAACGCATCCTGTGTTGACTGACAGAAGCTGCTAACATGTTTCCTGTGTGGACATTATGTAATGATCGTAGTAGCAACATGATGCAATTACATACTATATATATATATATATACATACAAACAGTATTTGGCATTTTGGACAATTAATGACCTCATGTGTCCACTGTACTGGTGTGAAGGGGATCTGTCTTTGGCATCCGGATGTGTTTACGGACTTCTTTTTCTTTTTAATTTCTCTCTTTAAATCTTTGTAAATGTGAAGATGTGGTGTTGACCGCAGGAGGAGGATTCCAAACACACGCCCTGGATTGCTGTTTTTCCTCCATCATGTTAAAACCCGACAGGATTAAAAGCCACTCTCCACCCAGCTGTTAGTCCGTACATACTGGCCCTACTTATCCCTTCAGCCAGTGCTACTTTCCTTAAAGATTTAATCACACTGCGGCGGGTTGTGTGTGTGTGTGTGTGTGACTTTACAACAGGGGCTTAGGATGGCACAGTTGGATATGAACACACATCCCATGTGCACCTCACAGTCGCCTATCAAACACATACTAGCATCAGGGCTTCAATATAATATTGTGGCCATTCGATGATTCAATGAGTTTCTATTTCTTCAACAGAAAACAGTTCCAGGATCAACTGTGTGCACAAACTAAAACTGAATAAAAAAACTAAATAAACTTACTGCTAAATTAATATTGTGTTCACTATGTCATCATTATCACGACTTGTTAATTGTTCAGTAATAAAGAAAATGGTCTCACTCCGAGGTCCTGCCTCGGGGTCTTTATATAATTGACCCTTTTTCCATTAATATAAGTGTGTGTAAGTTTTAGAGTCCTTTCCCTTTGCTAGTAGACGAGTCTGCCTCTCTGACCAAAGGGGAGCCTCTGATGTCACCAATGAGCCGGAGAACAGGGTTAGCAAACAGTAGAAATGAGGCTACGTCTTTATATCTGTTACTCGTTCAGTCTCTTTCAAACTCGGTGCCGACTCATTTGGAACAATGCTGAGCGCTGCTCGGACGGAGTCGGAGGGGGTTCGTCTACCCGGGTGACAGGTTGCCATCACAGCCAATCGGAGCTGGAGCCGATGACACTAGCGTAACAGCTGAATGTGTGCCTGAACAATGTGGGGGAAGTAGGGGCTCGGTTTGGACAAGCAGGATGCGACTGTGACTCAGTGGTAGAGCAGGGCCGCCCTTCAATCACAGGATCGGTGTCACCTTGCATTGTAGCTCCTCCCATCACTGTATGAATGGCTGAATGATGACATGCAGCGTTAAAGCGCTCCGAGTGGTCGGAAGTGCTATACAGTGAATTGAACCTGCATTTGATAACAAAATATGTTTTCTCTGGTCCTGCTGCATTGAAAAGTATATTGTGAATACGACATTGCTATGAAAAGTGCACGCCATAATATTTCTGAGAGACTTTGGGAATCCGAGTCTGAGGCAACGATCACAAAGATTGAGCCTTGGAACTCTTTCGTGAAGCTCCCTGTAGATCAACACCTTGACCAAGACCTGATTTTCTTTTTTACTTTTGGTGAAATTACCCTTTTTGCTATCAAACATACAGTACAGTAAATCTCAGCTGGTACAATAACAACTTACAATAAATCAGTCAATGAAATGCTACACATAGCAGCATCAACTGTACTATCAGTTTAGAAAAGGTTTGTCAACACACACCCACACACACACACACACACACACACACACACACACACACACACACAGTAAAGGTCTAATGTTCTGAGGCCTCATGCCACTGTTTCTGGGTTACCTGTGCAGTTAAGATGCTAATGCCTGGTAAATGCTAATTCAATTAGGCTTTAGTGCGAGGGGGCTGATCGGACTAATTCCTTTATTATGGGTGCTGTATAATATGTAATGGTGTGTGTGTGTGTGTGTGTGTGTGTGTGAGAGAGAAAGAGAGTGTACTCGAGTGGTGTTTCTGGGAAGTCAGGCACTGGGAACAAAAACAGTCTGTTACTAACAAACAGATTGTAAACCAGGTGGTGTTTCAGGTGGGAACTACACAGAGTTATGAGTTTATGAAGCACACCTCTATCATCTGATGGGATCCAATACAACAGCTTTTAAAAGCTTCAGAGTTTCAGTTTGTGGTACCAATTCGACACAATGGGGACGAGCTGATGGTGCGGCTGCATTGGACCGCATCTTATTGGGAGGTTATAACCGACTGTTGTTTGCTATTTGACGACAGTCAAAGGTAAGAGTGACGACCAAAACGACAAGCTGGCGAAAAACAGACGAGAACAACGAACCTAGAATGCCTGCAAAGACAATGCTGATGCATTTCCACAAGCAGTCTGGGGACACTCTTTGACCAATAATTAATCTGCACGCAGGAGGCTGGTATGACAACACTGGACTACAAAATATGGTCCAATAGGAATTTGAAGGTGGGCAAGATTAATGTAGAGGCCCCCTGTGGAGCTCCGACCACTAGTAGTGCTGTGGAGCAATGCCTTTGAAAGAGGGTCCATGCATGCATCGCCCTGTTGGTTACACACTGTTCAGCTGATTGACAGGCAGTAGCTAATGCCAACTAAGCAGTGCACCAACAAAACAACGTTTCCATACAACGATGTCAAGTGAGTGTGTTTTCTCACAGACTGCGTTTGTATGTGACATATCACAGGTGTGGGTGGATCACCAGGAGAACCATATTCGTAAACGTATTCTTGGTCATGGTATGGTTTAAAAACAATCCAAAAGATGACCTTCTCCTAAACCTAACCACGCAGGTTCCTTCCCCAAACCTTTACATAATCGAGAAGGCAGTTAAAACTTATGGCGTTGGTGTAGACAAATGTAGGAATGTTGATATGAAACCTATTTTTTCTCCAGAGACGTTGAGATTTAGCGTATCCGTGATTTGGAGGAACACACCATGTCATTATTCTGCCGACTGGGTTGTGTAAACATTGCACTATTAAACATTAAAAATAATAACCTGAGTGGGATTACAATGTGTATCAAGTGCATTTACTACCAACACATTCGATTTACAAAGAAAATACTATTTCCTTCAGCTGGCTTTAGTGCGGCCGTGGGCAGGCGGAGCCTCCATCATATCAACATGGCATTGAAAGGTCCGTGTCAGCCAGTGTTGGACATTCCAGCATTGTGTTAATGCGGACTGTAGATTCATTCACTCATACTCAAGCACAAAGACACCATTCACACGTTATATAGATTACTTCACAGAAACACACTTTTAATAGACTCATTTTCACACATACTTCTATGACTGTGCTGTGAACCCACACTGACATCCCTTCAGGCGCTGTGTGTCTGTATGAGTGTGTCAGAGAGACAGAGAGCGAGAGTGTCTCTGACATCCTCAGGGAAACACTCAGAGTGCTAGCTAGCTGGCGGAGTAGGTTTGTGGTGCAGTGTTAGTGTTAATGGAGATGTAAGCTCACAGGATTAGCACCCATAGGTAGGTAGGTAGGTGTGTGTGTGTGTGTGTGTGTTCTTGACAGGCGGGGCCTTCATTACATTAAGGCCAATGGCTCTAAATCATTTACTCCCTTTGCAGTCTCAGTAGTGTCGGTTAAGTGTTAGTAATCCCCGTCAATACGGGGCTCTGCCTCCAGGCACTTTACTCACTACCACACACGCGCTGACACACAAGAGAACATATGGCATTCAGATATGAAGACGCATTAACCTGTGTGCAGTTGATTGCAGACGAGTCCACAGACACATTACCACCCACGGAGCTAATTCCCGGCATGTCAAATTAGAAGAGAGTAGTGCTTTGCTCACTATTAGGCTTAACGCTTTAACTGCCAGCTATGGCTTGTATGTGTCTATCTCAGCACCACGTCATCTCACACACACACACACACACACTTTAAAAAGGAGACTGTACTACAGTATTCTCACATGCAGCAGTCAGCGGTGGCCTGACCACAGAACAACACTGGTGTCTTCACATGTCACAAGCTCAGATAAGACAAGACTTGTTGCTAAAAGAAAAATGTAACAGATGAAGAGATGAACTATATAATAAATAGAACACGTAGATGGTTTTCCGTTGCCAAGGTCTAAATGTGAAGGGCACTTCACTAATTCTACACATGAGGCTAACTCAACACGTTGAGGCCTCTTTGAAAGACATTCCACATGTCCTGTCATTTCATGCCACGAGGTTCACGTTATCAAACGTCTTTTGGCGTGTCACACACCGCCGCGTGGAGAATAATTATGTTGAGGTAACAAAACGACTTACTTAGGTTCATGGGTGGCCTTGAAATAAGTCAAATGCGTATGGAAACAACGTAACTCCAGTACGGGATACAGGTCACAAAAAGGACTAAAACACTCCTCCCCCTCCTCCCCCCCCCACCATGAGCAGCCTCACTCACGGTTTAAATAACACGTCAACTCCATATGCATCAGCTGAACCTCAACATTCATTCATTGGAGTTGCAGCTCAGCTCAGCACTGTCAAGTTTTTCCAATCATAAATCTGTAATAACCGTTTGAAGTGAACGTTTAGGGACAAGATTATGTGGACATTTTCAAATACACCAACATAATAACAACACAAATACACTACATGCAGAAGTGGTTTTTGGTCTGTAAAGGAGACTCTTGGGTACCCATGGAACCCATTTCCATTCAGGTATCTTGAGGTGAAATGTTCAGGATCACATATAGGTCTATTCAATTATTTTATGGAAAATATACTAATTGAAAAGCAACATCAAAAGTAGTAACTGTTTATGACCACGCCGACGCTTTTGATTATCCATACATGTCCTACACACTGCATATTGTCAAGAGGGATGCTTGTGCCATATGCCTGATGGCACAGCACCGATGAACACACATGGTCTGGGTCTGTGGACACAGTGATGTGGACACCTGAGAGGAGACACCCCCGAGACATAGACAACAACACACGGACACATGGACCCACACACACACTTCACCTCACACTAACTCAGGCAGGTACATGGAGAGAGTCTCAAACTGAAGTCAACAGTACACATTTATTCCATCAATAATATAATCCACAAAACGGTGTGTTTTGTTTGAGCAGATTTTAAAGAGACACAGAACACATAACCACATTTCATGTCAATTCACACCCTACAGCCAACATCTAACCATATCCATCATGAAGTATCAATGTCAGCATTACATTATTCAGGGTGCTAAACTGCATGGTTTGTCTTTGTCTCGACACACTGAACTAATACAGGAGGACGTGGAGATTGATTGACTGAAATAAATTGATTGAGCTTGTGAACCCCTTGTTATGCTCTCTCTGTGAGGTTGAACCAAATAACTAAATATAGAAATAACCCACTACACCAGCGCAACAGCCAATAAGTACAGTTTGTGATTTCACCTCCCTGTGGCAACAACGTGCAGCTTTCTGAATGATGAACAATACGGCAAAAGTTTTTGTTTGGAATCAAAATTTATTCGAGCTATAATCTACAGGGTTCTACATTTAAATTTAAAAGGCAACCGTATGATATACTCGGGACTATATCAACTGTTAATTAATATAATACATTTTTAAAATTAATATTTGAAAACGCAGATACCAAATACCAAAGTTACAGTTGAATTTAGGAAAAAGAGCCGTTGAGGTGAACAGAGAACCCTCATTCCCACGATAACCAACGTTTTCTATTCAGTAAATAGAAGTACTCCTTTTATATGGTTTGTTCTATTTTATTATTCATATTCTTTTCTAATTCAGGTATTTTAAACATGTTTGTGTAGCATGGAGGGGGCTATGAGTACATTTCATAGCGCAGTCCCATATTGCATAATGACAACAACGAGTCCATCCATCCATCCATCCATTTTCAATACCGCTTATCCTCATTAGGGTCGCGGGGCGCTGGAGCCTATCCCAGCTGACATAGGGCGAAGGCAGGGGACACCCTGGACAGGCCGCCAGTCCATCGAGGGCACATGTAGGGACATACAACCATTCACTCTCACATTCACACCTATGGGACATTTAGAGATCAATTAACCTGCAGCATGTCTTTGGACTGTGGGAGGAAGCCGGAGAGCCCGGAGAGAACCCACGCTGCCACGGGGAGAACATGCAACGAGTCCTTTAAATCATATTCCACAGAGCGGATACAAGGCATCTTTCATCTCGCTCAGGGACGTGGCGCCCACACACTGAAACTCCTTTCTGGGCGCGAGACATTGTTTTCCATCAAGCCAAACAAAGATTGAGGAGTGTACACTTCACGGTGAAGCATAGCCAGCTAATTGATTTCAGGCCAGATCGTGTTGCTGTGTAATGGAGCAGGCTAACGTGATGATGAAGCTGGGATGGTCATGGTGATGACTTTCACAGGGACTCCAGCCTCATTTGTTTGTTTGACAGGCTGCATGGGGTGTGTGTGTGTGTGTGTGTGTGTGTGTGCACATGTTTTTCTCCATTTGGCATAAAGGATATGGATTAAGCTGTAGAGGTGACAGATGATATGTTTACAGGAGAATGTTTGCTTTCTGCATAATATTCAATTACAGGGTGTGTGTGTGTCACCGCCTGTGAATAAGCGTGTGTGAGAAAGACGGAGTGTGTGCATGCCAAGTCATCTGTGTGTGAAAGGGTCGAAGGCCTTTATCCATCACACAGAATGTACTTCCTTCCTTCCCTCCTCACTGTCTCTCTAAGCTCCGGTTCAAACCTCAACCGATGCCGCCCACTGTTTACTGGAGTACAAATAATACTAATAATGTTATGGTGTTGTGGTGCCGGTCCAGTTGGTGGTACTCATAGACTGTATATAAGAAGTGGATTTTGACCGTCGTCATCAGAAATGACACAAGGAGGCCAAGCTAAGAACAACCTCCATAAGATCATTTCAGGTACTGTGTAAGCATGACCTATGACCCAGGAGGGCTGCTTTGAGAAGGCCTATGAGCACAGTTGGCCCTTTTGCGCCTTTATTCCGCTCCGCGTTCGGTCCGAC
>NC_046990.1:364916-439916 GCF_009769545.1 Cyclopterus lumpus
CAGTCCAAAACACCGGGCCGCCGCACTGGGCGGACTGGCCAACGTGACGGCCAACGTGACGGGCAACGTGACGGGCAGCGTGACGGGCAACGTGACGGGCAGCGTGACGGGCAACGTGACGGGCAGCGTGACGGGCAACGTGACGGGCCAACGTGCCGGGCAGCGTGACGGGCAGCGTGACGGGCAGCGTGACGGGCAGCGTGACGGGCAGCGTGACGGGCAACGTGACGGGCAGCGTGACGGGCAACGTGATGGGCAGCGTGACGGGCAGCGTGACGGGCAGCGTGACGGGCAACGTGACGGGCAGCGTGACGGGCAACGTGACGGGCCAACGTGACGGCCAGCGTGACGGGCAGCGTGACGGGCAGCGTGACGGGCAACGTGACGGGCAACGTGACGGGCAGCGTGACGGGCAGCGTGACGGGGCAACGTGACGGGCAGCGTGACGGGCAGCGTGACGGGCAGCGTGACGGGCAACGTGACGGGCAGCGTGACGGGCAACGTGACGGGCAGCGTGACGGGCAACGTGACGGGCCAACGTGACGGGCAGCGTGACGGGCAGCGTGACGGGCAGCGTGACGGGCAGCGTGACGGGCAACGTGACGGGCAGCGTGACGGGCAACGTGACGGGCCAACGTGACGGGCAGCGTGACGGGCAGCGTGACGGGCAGCGTGACGGGCAGCGTGACGGGCAACGTGACGGGCAGCGAGACGGGCAGCGTGACGGGGCAACGTGACGGGCAACGTGACGGGCAGCGTGACGGGCAGCGTGACGGGCAGCGTGACGGGCAGCGTGACGGGCAGCGTGATGGGCAACGTGACGGGCAGCGTGACGGGCAGCGTGACGGGCAACGTGACGGGCAACGTGACGGGCAGCGTGACGGGCAGCGTGACGGGCAACGTGACGGGCAGCGTGACGGGCAGCGTGATGGGCAACGTGACGGGCAGCGTGACGGGCAGCGTGACGGCAACGTGACGGGCAACGTGACGGGCAACGTGACGGGCAGCGTGACGGGCAGCGTGACGGGCAGCGTGACGGGCAACGTGACGGGCAGCGTGACGGGCAGCGTGACGGGCAACGTGATGGGCAGCGTGACGGGCAACGTGACGGGCAGCGTGACGGGCAGCGTGACGGGGCAACGTGACGGGCAGCGTGACGGGCAGCGTGACGGGCAGCGTGACGGGCAGCGTGACGGGCAACGTGACGGGCAGCGTGACGGGCAACGTGACGGGCAGCGTGACGGGCAACGTGACGGGCAGCGTGACGGGCAACGTGACGGGCCAACGTGCCGGGCAGCGTGACGGGCAGCGTGACGGGCAGCGTGACGGGCAGCGTGACGGGCAACGTGACGGGCAGCGTGACGGGCAACGTGACGGGCCAACGTGACGGGCAGCGTGACGGGCAGCGTGACGGGCAGCGTGACGGGCAACGTGACGGGCAACGTGACGGGCAGCGAGACGGGCAGCGTGACGGGGCAACGTGACGGGCAACGTGACGGGCAGCGTGACGGGCAGCGTGACGGGCAGCGTGACGGGCAGCGTGACGGGCAGCGTGATGGGCAACGTGACGGGCAGCGTGACGGGCAGCGTGACGGGCAACGTGACGGGCAACGTGACGGGCAACGTGACGGGCAGCGTGACGGGCAACGTGACGGGCAGCGTGATGGGCAGCGTGATGGGCAGCGTGACGGGCAACGTGACGGGCAGCGTGACGGGCAACGTGACGGGCAGCGTGACGGGCAACGTGACGGGCAGCGTGACGGGCAACGTGACGGGCAGCGTGATGGGCAGCGTGATGGGCAGCGTGACGGGCAACGTGACGGGCAGCGTGACGGGCAGCGTGACGGGCAACGTGATGGGCAGCGTGACGGGCAACGTGACGGGCAGCGTGACGGGCAGAGTGACGGGGCGGGTCTCACAGGGTAAAATGGTTCCTGCTGAGGTGCCTTCGATTGCTTCAACACTGTGATCTTTTAAATGTGTGCAGCAAGATGTTGGAGATGTTCTACCAGTCGGTTGGACCAGAGCTCTGAGATGTTGGAGATGTTCTACCAGTCTGTTGGACCAATGCTCTGAGATGTTGGAGATGTTCTACCAGTCTGTTGGACCAGTGCTCTGAGATGTTGGAGATGTTCTACCAGTCTGTTGGACCAATGCTCTGAGATGTTGGTGATGTTCTACCAGTCGGTTGGACCAGAGCTCTGAGATGTTGGTGATGTTCTACCAGTCGGTTGGACCAGAGCTCTGAGATGTTGGAGATGTTCTACCAGTCGGTTGGACCAGTGCTCTGAGATGTTGGAGATGTTCTACCAGTCGGTTGGACCAGAGCTCTGAGATGTTGGAGATGTTCTACCAGTCGGTTGGACCAGTGCTCTGAGATGTTGGAGATGTTCTACCAGTCGGTTGGACCAGAGCTCTGAGATGTTGGAGATGTTCTACCAGTCGGTTGGACCAGTGCTCTGGACTTCTCCGTAGTCTGCTGGGGCAGCATTGGAGCCGGAGACACCAAGGACTACCTGGAACAGGTGGTGGAGAGGAGGACACTGAAGATACTATTGTCCATCTTCTACACCACCAACTGCAGGGACAGCGGAGCACGTTCTCCAACAGACTGCTTCAGCTCTGATGTCACAAGGACAGATACAGGAGAACATTCCTGAGACTGGAGAACATTCCTGAGACTGGAGAACATTCCTAATACATTCCAGATACAGGAGAACATTCCTGAGACTGGAGAACATTCCTGAGACTGGAGAACATTCCTGATACATTCCAGATACAGGAGAACAGTCCTGATACAGGAGAACATTCCTGATACATTCCAGATACAGGAGAACATTCCTGATACAGGAGAACATTCCTGAGACTGGAGAACATTCCTGATACATTCCAGATACAGGAGAACATTCCAGATACAGGAGAACATTCCTGAGACTAGAGTACATTCCTGAGACAGGAGAATATTCCTGATACATTCCAGATACAGGAGAACATTCATGATACACATTCATGATACAGGAGAACATTCCTGATACAGGAGAACATTCCTAAGACTGGAGAACATTCCTGATACATTCCAGATACAGGAGAACATTCCTGATACAGGAGAAAATTCCCGAGACTGGAGAACATTCCTGATACAGGAGAACATTCCTGAGACTGGAGAACATTCCAGATACAGGAGAACATTCCAGATACAGGAGAACATTCCTGATACAGGAGAACATTCCTGAGACTAGAGTACATTCCTGAGACAGGAGAACATTCCTGATACATTCCAGATACAGGAGAACATTCATGATACACATTCATGATTCAGGAGAACATTCCTGATACAGTAGAACATTCCTGATACATTCCAGATACAGGAGAACATTCCTGATACATTCCAGATACAGGAGAACATTCCTGATACATTCCAGATACAGGAGAACATTCCAGATACATTCCAGATACAGGAGAACATTCCTGATACATTCCTGAGACAGGAGAACATTCCTGATACATTCCAGATACAGGAGAACAGTCCTGATACAGGAGAACATTCCTGATACATTCCAGATACAGGAGAACATTCCTGATACAGGAGAACATTCCTGAGACTGGAGAACATTCCTGATACATTCCAGATACAGGAGAACATTCCAGATACAGGAGAACATTCCTGAGACTAGAGTACATTCCTGAGACAGGAGAATATTCCTGATACAGGAGAACATTCCTGAGACTGGAGAACATTCCTGATACATTCCAGATACAGGAGAACATTCCTGATACAGGAGAACATTCCTAAGACTGGAGAACATTCCTGATACATTCCAGATACAGGAGAACATTCCTGATACAGGAGAAAATTCCCGAGACTGGAGAACATTCCTGATACAGGAGAACATTCCTGAGACTGGAGAACATTCCAGATACAGGAGAACATTCCAGATACAGGAGAACATTCCTGATACAGGAGAACATTCCTGAGACTAGAGTACATTCCTGAGACAGGAGAACATTCCTGATACATTCCAGATACAGGAGAACATTCATGATACACATTCATGATTCAGGAGAACATTCCTGATACAGTAGAACATTCCTGATACATTCCAGATACAGGAGAACATTCCTGATACATTCCAGATACAGGAGAACATTCCTGATACATTCCAGATACAGGAGAACATTCCAGATACATTCCAGATACAGGAGAACATTCCTGATACATTCCTGAGACAGGAGAACATTCCTGATACATTCCAGATACAGGAGAACATTCCTGAGGAGAACATTCCTGATACAAATATCTAAAAGCCAGCAACACGTGTCAGTTACCACTAATGCACACAGTCTTTTCAAAATAACCTTAATTAACCTTCTTAGGTTAAGGCAACACGACCTGAGGAATAGATCATCGTTTGTTGTAACCACAGAAGTTACAACGGTTCTTCCCTTTGTCCTGATCCGATGTGAGGTCAAAGGTCAGGGATGTCATATGTGTACAGATTGTAAAGCCCTCTGAGGATAATTTGTAATTTGTGATATTGGGCTATACAAAATAAACTGAATTGAATTGAATTGAAAAACATCTCCTATCACAGGTTGGCCAACCTTTACTTTCAGGGGGTCGTGGACCAGCACCTCTTTACTGGAACCAGTAAACACAGGAAAAGAGCTCCTCATAATGACTATTAAGTTATCTAGACTTTTAGTTTCACACGGGTCAGTAACTGTGTGTCTGTGGTGGATCTTTCTGGTACCTTCTGACAGAGCAGCTCATATGCAGCATGTGTTCCTGGAGACGCTCAGGTAAGTGGGTTCAGATAGAAATGAGATTATAATTACATTCAAAGACCTCTTTAGAATGTAAGATTAGGATATTATTGTCCTTGAAGGTACACATTCATTCATATAATATTATTTCACAAGAAACGGAGACAACATGTACTGCATCATTGTGTGTGTGTGTGTGTGTGTGTGTGTGTGTGTGTGTGTGTGCCATCTTGTCTCCAGCCCCAATGCCCATAAATCAAATCTCCTGCCGTGCATGTGCCTCCACCCCTGCTGTGCAAATTTGTCCAATTAGCCACGGCCCCCGGGGAGTGCACACACACACACACACACACACACACACACACACACACACACACACACACACAGGCCCTCACAATCCAGTGTGAAATGGGGCTCTGCCACAGTGTGAGGATTAAGCAACAATAAAATGCATTTCACGGCCACAGCACTTTATAGGTCTGGCCTCCAAAGAGCTGTGGCCAAAGCACTGCAACTACCCCGCCCCCTTAATCTGTGCCTTCTCCACCCAAACACACACACACACACACACACACACACACACACACACACACACACACACACACACCATAAATCCACACCCTGGGAGAGAGCGAGAGAGAGCGAGCCCGAATCAATCAACGCCCCCCAGCGACTCTGGACCAGCACGATGTTTTCCTAAATGAAGTTGTACATCCAGCAGATTATCTGTCGCCTGTCGTGAATCACTCAGAGCTGATGACTCCATATTCTGAAGCTTCCTCATAACACTGTGACAAGGAGTTAAAGTCCTGTGTGATTTGGTTTTTTAATTCAATAAGAAAAGCACAAACACAGTAGGGTCAAATGTCCTTGTGTTTTTGGTTTGTTCAAAAAGAAATCGGTTCCTGTGTTTTTTTTAAATCTGGAAATTATTTTTTAATATTTTTTTAATAAATCAATTAACTGTTGAGTCTAGAATAGAACATCCCAAAACTGCCATCAACATCTAGTTTGGTCAAATCAGCATCCATCGAAATGTAAAGTTAAACAGCATTACAAACACGTTGGCTTTGTCCATATCGCAAACAAATGAAATGTTTACAGCGTCCTGCCGTTGCTACGGCGTCTTGACCAAACAGGTCATATGACAACAACACATATGAATTGAGCATCCTGTCAAAAGCGTTCTTGTCTTTTTTGCTTTGCACACAAACGTCAGTGAGATTCTGAGCTTTTCTTTCCGTGGGAACAGAACTCAAAGTTTCACTCTAATTATCTCATGAAATATTAAACACAGAGTGCCATGTTGACTTATGAACACCCCACAATCACTGCAATCAATGATTTACAGTAAGTTCACATACTTCCAGCTTGAACAGAAGCCCCCCACACACACACACACACACCTTTATTTTCTGTTTCTTATCGCTCCGCTGCTTGCTGCTGGCTTTTTGCCCTGCCCCTTCCTCTGAGGTCAGCATATGATTGCATTTTGTATGTGTGTGAGTGTGTTGATCTGGATGCTGACAGTAGTCCTGTAGTGCTGGTTTAGGGTTAAGGCTCTTATATGGAGGATAATCCAGGATAGCAAGGGGGGTCTTAACTCACCCCTCCAACACATAGGGTGTCACTGGGTGGGAGGGGATGGGGAGGTAGGAATGTGAAAGGGAGTCTCTCTCTCTCTCTCTCTCTGCCTACCTCGGCTGCCCAATGTGCCCACCTAACCCTGCAGGACTCAACCAAGGTGTGCTGTGAAAGTGGGAATAGGTGTTCAGAGTAGAGAGGACTGGAGAGGACAGGTAGAAGGTGTGTATACGAGTTGTGGTTACAGTCTCAGTTACATCCAAGTCGACCGAGTCAGTATCCAAACATGTTCTTCTTCTTCTTCTCTTGACAGACGCGGAGCAGAAAGACAGATACGTGCAGTGAAGGGAGAAAGTGGGAAATAAGTTCATGGTCATGAAGGGGTGGGGAAGGAAGCAAGGAAGCAACACATGAAAGGGAAGGAAGAAGGAAAGGATGTTTGATGGATAGAAAAAGAAGGTAGGTTGTACAGTCACACACAGCAAAGGGAGGATGGATTGGTGGCAAAATGAACACGAGGAAGGAGAGAAGAAAATACTACATGAGAATATAAAGAAGGAGGGGGGACAGCTGCCTGTCAATAATTAGATTTAGTTCTGAAGTAAACAGGAAGTAAAAGGAAAAATAACAGGAGGAAAGAAAGATAGAAGCTCCCTATCTGAATCTCTGCTTCTGTCTGTTGATGAAAAAATGGTTTTGTGTGTGTTTGTGCATGTATGTGTGTGATTTGAAATATCTGGCGTGGCCGTTATCAGGCGAGGTAAATCGGCCTAAACCTGGTGCTAATGTCTTGGTGGGGGTGTGGGAGAGATTAATAAGGACCGGCTCCAAAAGGCTTTAGCTGGCCCGCTAAGATTCTTAACCCTCCTAACCTCCCCTGGCACCACCCAAAATCCAAAATGTCCCTGAATGTCAATGCAAAAACACACACACGACTTTCATTTCTCGTTGCATAATCAATCAGACTTTCTGGCTTTTGAGTTTGTGGAGGAGAACGTGTGGGCAACACTGTGAATGCAGTTCAGTCACTTTGCAATATTTGTATTGTTATTTACTGCTTCATGGTACCAAACTACAAGTTATAGAAAAATAGAAAAGCTGCAAGACACTTGGTTAGGATTAGCATTATGCATCCCCTCTCCTCCTCAATGTTGGTTTCTTGTAACCATGACGACAATCTTTTATCATAGCAATCAAACCTTGGTTTTAGTTAAATGCAATCATATGTTTGCGTCAACAAACTCAAGCTGCAGTTCATATTCATACTGATGATGCTGTGAGCTCCATTTGCAGTAACTTCCTCTACAGTAGCCGTTTGGCCTGATTGATGGGGGATAGATTAATATTCACTGAGAAGCGATGGGATATTCTTCACCGTAGCAACTGCACATTTATGTGAACACTTCTTCCTAAATGGACGCCAGACGAACCAGCATACAACGTGTCGCTTGTTGTCAAAAAACAATATCATTAATTAATCAATATCAATTTATATTACATAGAGAGCAACATCACTTTTTGTATATCAGGAAAATTGTTCACGTTCCATTTCCAGTTTGTTTGCTGTATGTTTCGAAGCGGTGTGCGGATGGCGACTGTGGCTCGGTGGTGAGCAGGCTCGTCCTTCAATCGGAGGACCGGCGGTTCGATCCCCGGCTCCACCAGTCCATGTCCATGTGTCCTTGGGCAAGACACTGAACCCTAAATGTCTCCTGTAGCTGTGCCTACAGTGTGTGAATGTTAGTTACTCCTGATGGACAGGTGGAACCTTAGTCCCGCCCATCAGGGTGTGAATGTTAGTTACTGCTGATGGACAGGTGGAACCTTAGTCCCGCCCATCAGGGTGTGAATGTTAGTTACTGCTGATGGACAGGTGGAACCTTAGCCCCGCCCATCAGGGTGTGAATATTAGTTACTGCTGATGGACAGGTGGAACCTTAGCCCCGCCCATCAGGGTGTGAATGTTAGTTACTGCTGATGGACAGGTGGAACCTTAGTCCCGCCCATCAGGGTGTGAATGTTAGTTACTGCTGATGTCAGGTGGAACCTTAGCCCCGCCCATCAGGGTGTGAATGTTAGTTACTCCTGATGGACAGGTGGAACCTTAGCCCCGCCCATCAGGGTGTGAATGTTAGTTACTGCTGATGGACAGGTGGAACCTTAGCCCCGCCCATCAGGGTGTGAATGTTAGTTACTGCTGATGGACAGGTGGAACCTTAGCCCCGCCCATCAGGGTGTGAATGTTAGTTACTGCTGATGGACAGGTGGAACCTTAGCCCCGCCCATCAGGGTGTGAATGTTAGTTACTCCTGATGGACAGGTGGAACCTTAGTCCCGCCCATCAGGGTGTGAATGTTAGTTACTGCTGATGGACAGGTGGAACCTTAGCCCCGCCCATCAGGGTGTGAATATTACTAATATACTAAATTAACTTCTGATTTTGTTCCCATATTTGCTCTCACTTGGACTGTTAAATAAAGGTTGCTTGGTCTCAACCTTTAGCCTTTCAAATCCTATTCGCACACTGAAATCTGCAAATGGCGAGTCAATCCTCATGTGCTGAGATTTCACTGTGATTGAGATTCTCAACGAGAGCTTCATCTAATCCCATTTTCATGTTAAGTACCTGTCACAGGATAAGTGTGATTTGTGTTGTGATGGTGGGACTCATCTGTGCTGGGTGGGATTGAAACACAAATCTGGATCATTAGTGATTGAAAACAACCGCTCTCACCCCCTCGCCCCCCCCTGTATAAAATGGTACATTACATTTACCAGCAGACCTTTCTCTCTCTCCCTCCGCCCCCCTCGCCCCCCCCTGTATAAAATGGTACATTACATTTACCAGCAGACCTTTCTCTCTCTCCCTCCGCCCCCCTCCATTTGGATGCTGATTCATCACATCAGCCCATTGGAGCTCTCGGCCTCTGTTGGCGATACTGGTTGATGTGGCTCATGTGTTGTGGTTGCCCCCTCATGAGAGATCAAAGCATTGAGGTCCTGACCCTGAGACGGGGCGCTGGGAGAGGAGCCTTAAATCTCGGCGCTTCCCATAAACTCCCACTGCTCCCACTGCTCCCACTGCCTCCCCTCTGATGATACGCAGACCCACACAAAGGCTCACGCTACAACGTGTGCAGAGTGCGTCTTTTTTCAGAACTGTTGTACGTGTGGAAGCACGTTATCAATTTTAGTTTTATTGGCTGGCACTGAATATAAAACAGATACATGATTCAGTAGTGGAAATGAAATGAAATAATAACCAAGTAAAGTGTGTAATGCAGTCACACTGGATTCAGAGACCACTGGAGCTGGAGTTCATGCTTCAGAAGGAAACATCTCTGCTGGGTGTGGGTCAACATAATGCTAGATTTGGTATAATTACATTGAGTCCTGTAAACTTAGTCTAATTCTTCCAATTAGCATCAAAGGTGGAGACTTCTTTTATTGGATGTTCCATTTCCATGTTTTGCACGTTTATGGGTTAACAGCTGAATCATGAACCGAGGACAGCTAATAAAATAACTTAAAAATAACTTGAAAATAAAAATGTTATGCAGACTGATCATTTCTTAAGATTTTCTTTATTATTATTATTGCAATAACAAATTAAAGAAGTCTTTGAATGCTTTCCGATTATCATTTTGCATTTGATCAATTATTTAGGCATTTTCTGTGGGAAACCAAAATATAATATTTAAATTCAACACAAGTATGAATCTATTGTTGACAACTATTTAGAACAGAATCAAGGGGACTCTGAATAATGTCGGTTATTAGCGTTCAGATCTGACTTTAAATGTATGTAAGAAAAACATTATTTAAAACTGGCATAGCTGGCCACCTTGACCCTCACCCCAAGCCCGACTATTAGGTGACGATAAGACACATCCACAGAAGCTATAAAAGAGTATCAAATCAAAATGACCATGCTAATGGTCTTAATTTCCCATTCTATACTGTGGCATTCTGTGTCTGGGTGACCCATCAAGCACCTTCACGTCTTCCAATACCCTTTAATACCCTCCAGTACCCTCCAGTACCCTCCAATACCCTCCAATACCCTCCAAAACCCTCCAATACCCTCCAGTACCCTCCAATACCCTCCAGTACCCTCCAAAACCCTCCAATACCCTCCAGTACCCTCCAATACCCTCCAATACCCTCCAGTACCCTCCAATACCCTCCAAAACCCTCCAATACCCTCCAAAACCCTCCAAAACCCTCCAATACCCTCCAATACCCTCCAAAACCCTCCAATACCCTCCAATACCCTCCAAAACCCTCCAATACCCTCCAATACCCTCCAAAACCCTCCAAAACCCTCCAATACCCTCCAATACCCTCCAAAACCCTCCAATACCCTCCCTCCAGGACGGGGATCGATGCGAGCGCCAGCACTTAGAGAGCAGACACAGTGTATTGTGAAGGGACTGTCAAGCACTGACAACACCGTGGGTAAACACACATCGGATCATCATCACACACCTACGCGTGCATACGAAGACGCGCAAACAAACACACACAAATGTATGCACTCACACACACCTTTGACATACAGACGCATCAACCGGGTGCAGGCCCTTGGCTCGGGGAAGTGTAATATTTCAGTAATGTGATGGAGTTTGATCCAGGGTGTCCAGTGTCCCACAGAGCTGCTGTTTTATTAGCACAAAGAGCACTCAGGGGCTCTCCAGTTTGCACACACACACACACACACACACACACGCACACACACTTGTCTGTACAGTCCAATAACCACAGCGGGCTCTATAGACCCTGGACACAAGCATATAGAGTGTGTTCGACTATAGAACATAAGCAACAACTTCATCACCACCATCAAGCAGTGACGCCGAGAGGCATCCATCAAAGCCACATGCTGCTGGCACCCAGTCCCGGCTTACTGGTGCCTCCTCAAAGCATGACGCGGTGCATTGGGTGGACCACATGAGGAACAGGTGTAAACGCACCCAAAACCAAGAGTGCAGAATCTCTTTGGGGATAGTTATATTGGATTATTATACTGTAAGTTATATCAAGGTTGATGGATGGATAGATAGAGTGTGTCGCTTTGTATTATTTTACATGATTACATTATTTAATATTTGCAATATTAATTTGCATGCAAAGTAACACAATTTATTGATGTGCGAATACATCACAAACAAAAGGAGCTCCCACAGCTTCAAGGCATATACACAACATAATGCCAATAGAGGGGATCCCATTCATATTTTCATGGTATGAACTAATATTTAAACTTGTATGAGCTTTGTGCGTCATCAAATCTCGTTGACTCCTTCACTGAAGCAGTAGTGCAAACAATGTTTGGAATGATTTTACATTCAGGCCGCTAGCTTCCAGATGGGCAGCACAAAGGTTCAGAAGGTTCTTGTGATGTGAAGGCAGCCAATCAGAGACACTTTAAAAAACATGTTTTGAGTGAAAAGGTTCCAGTTATTGAGTAATTTACCCTAACGTAATTTAGTTATTTCCACTTTTCATGGACCTCTTGTACCACTTGAGCTCGTCCTTGTGTTCATGTTCTTTGCTTTTAACTCAATAAAAAGACTCAACCTTGGGGTGAGACCATGTACAGCCAACACTGTTGTTTCAAAAAACATTAATGTCCACCAGTTTGATGCCCACTGCTGACATAGAAGAAGCCAGGGCTGACTACTTTGGCTTTTGAGTTTCTAAAACAACTAAACCGTAACAAGCGGTGAAAGCGCCTGTTTTACTGCCAGTATTGTTGTATTATAAAGTCGGATTGTTTCAGAAGCTTTTCCACCCTAACAAGGATAAACTCCTGGGAGAAACACATTGTACTCATCTTTCCAAATATTCTTGGGCTAATTGCTTCTGATTGTCATGCTGCATTGATTATGTTGAAACTGGCCATATGGGCTAAAAGCACTGATATTGGATCTACTCCTGCTCCTGGAGGGGGCTAGTTAAGTCATTACCATTCCCTTGGCTACAGACAGAAAAAAGTCAATGTGAAATCTGAACAACTTCATTTGAGTATGTTTTTTCTCCCCCCCCCCACTATTGATATGAGCTTACTGTGCTCTTTTATAGCAAACACTATCAGGGGAGCATCACTGGCTGTGGTATTGACGGGGTCCGGATAATGCATAGACTGTGACTGCAGAATGGATCATATTAACACATCTTATCGACTTAGACAGATATCATATTCATACGCAGCATGGTGTGTGGAAATGGTCCATAAGAATTGGCGATGTAGCCGAGACTTCCATCTTGTGATCACATAATAGACTAATGACATTATGAAATCATCATATTATGGGAATCATCCTCATAAGACTTGCATTTGCTTTTCACCAACACCCACACAGAAAGGAGCATCCAACTGGCCTCCGTCAACAAACGTCACCTCCAACCTGACTTATTCTATACTTTCATAAGCAGAGCGGAACATGGCGTCACCTCCAAGCTGACTTATTCTATACTTTCATAAGCAGAGCGGACCATGGCGTCACCTCCAACCTGACTTATTCTATACTTTCATAAGCAGAGCGGACCATGGCGTCACCTCCAAGCTGACTTATTCTATACTTTCATAAGCAGAGCGGACCATGGCGTCACCTCCAACCTGACTTATTCTATACTTTCATAAGCAGAGCGGACCATGGCGTCACCTCCAACCTGACTTATTCTATACTTTCATAAGCATAGCGGACCATGGCGTCACCTCCAACCTGACTTATTCTATACTTTCATAAGCAGAGCGGACCATGGCGTCACCACTAAGCTGACTTATTCTACACTTTCATAAGCAGAGCGGACCATGGCGTCACCTCCAAGCTGACTTATTCTATACTTTCATAAGCAGAGCGGACCATGGCGTCACCTCCAACCTGACTTATTCTATACTTTCATAAGCAGAGCGGACCATGGCGTCACCTCCAACCTGACTTATTCTATACTTTCATAAGCAGAGCGGACCATGGCGTCACCTCCAAGCTGACTTATTCTATACTTTCATAAGCAGAGCGGACCATGGCGTCACCTCCAACCTGACTTATTCTATACTTTCATAAGCAGAGCGGACCATGGCGTCACCTCCAAGCTGACTTATTCTATACTTTCATAAGCAGAGCGGACCATGGCGTCACCTCCAAGCTGACTTATTCTATACTTTCATAAGCAGAGCGGACCATGGCGTCACCTCCAAGCTGACTTATTCTATACTTTCATAAGCAGAGCGGACCATGGCGTCACCTCCAAGCTGACTTATTCTACACTTTCATAAGCAGAGCGGACCATGGCGTCACCTCCAAGCTGACTTATTCTATACTTTCATCAGCTGAGCGGACCATGGCGTCACCTCCAAGCTGACTTATTCTATACTTTCATAAGCAGAGCGGACCATGGCGTCACCTCCAAGCTGACTTATTCTACACTTTCATAAGCAGAGCGGACCATGGCGTCACCTCCAACCTGACTTATTCTATACTTTCATAAGCAGAGCGGACCATGGCGTCACCTCCAAGCTGACTTATTCTACACTTTCATAAGCAGAGCGGACCATGGCGTCACCTCCAAGCTGACTTATTCTATACTTTCATAAGCAGAGCGGACCATGGCGTCACCTCCAAGCTGACTTATTCTATACTTTCATAAGCAGAGCGGACCATGGCGTCACCTCCAAGCTGACTTATTCTATACTTTCATAAGCAGAGCGGACCATGGCGTCACCTCCAACCTGACTTATTCTATACTTTCATAAGCAGAGCGGACCATGGCGTCACCTCCAACCTGACTTATTCTACACTTTCATAAGCAGAGCGGACCATGGCGTCACCTCCAAGCTGACTTATTCTATACTTTCATAAGCAGAGCGGACCATGGCGTCACCTCCAAGCTGACTTATTCTATACTTTCATAAGCAGAGCGGACCATGGCGTCACCTCCAAGCTGACTTATTCTACACTTTCATAAGCAGAGCGGACCATGGCGTCACCTCCAAGCTGACTTATTCTATACTTTCATAAGCAGAGCGGACCATGGCGTCACCTCCAATCTGACTTATTCTATACTTTCATAAGCAGAGCGGACCATGGCGTCACCTCCAAGCTGACTTATTCTATACTTTCATAAGCAGAGCGGACCATGGCGTCACCTCCAAGCTGACTTATTCTATACTTTCATAAGCAGAGCGGACCATGGCGTCACCTCCAAGCTGACTTATTCTATACTTTCATAAGCAGAGCGGACCATGGCGTCACCTCCAAGCTGACTTATTCTATACTTTCATAAGCAGAGCGGACCATGGCGTCACCTCCAACCTGACTTATTCTATACTTTCATAAGCAGAGCGGACCATGGCGTCACCTCCAACCTGACTTATTCTATACTTTCATAAGCAGAGCGGACCATGGCGTCACCTCCAAGCTGACTTATTCTATACTTTCATAAGCAGAGCGGACCATGGCGTCACCTCCAAGCTGACTTATTCTATACTTTCATAAGCAGAGCGGACCATGGCGTCACCTCCAAGCTGACTTATTCTATACTTTCATAAGCAGAGCGGACCATGGCGTCACCTCCAACCTGACTTATTCTATACTTTCATAAGCAGAGCGGACCATGGCGTCACCTCCAACCTGACTTATTCTATACTTTCATAAGCAGAGCGGACCATGGCGTCACCTCCAACCTGACTTATTCTATACTTTCATAAGCAGAGCGGACCATGGCGTCACCTCCAAGCTGACTTATTCTATACTTTCATAAGCAGAGCGGACCATGGCGTCACCTCCAACCTGACTTATTCTATACTTTCATAAGCAGAGCGGACCATGGCGTCACCTCCAACCTGACTTATTCTATACTTTCATAAGCAGAGCGGACCATGGCGTCACCTCCAAGCTGACTTATTCTATACTTTCATAAGCAGAAAGGCGTCACCTTTTGAGGGATCCGTTTCTCGCTTTACGGTGTAAATTGTTCCAAGTGCCACAGCTTTTCATCTTATGATCGTGACATTAGTCATCATAAGACACCCGCATTAGAAGACTATTGCAGCATCCAAGGAAGAGGCTGTTTTCTTGCCTCAAAGCAACACTTAAAGTACACTAAAGTCTCCCGTGAGAAACCAGCTGATGGCATTAGTTTGGGTGGGTTATCAGCTTCTGGTGGCAATGTGCTCAACCCTGAACTTTGTGTTCATCATCTCCATTGTTGGTGTTGCTGTGGAGTTTAGGTTGGTCTCCATCATTGCTGTGGTGTTTAAGGAACCCAGATACAACTAAACTGTATTCTCAAATACATTTTGTGAGAAACATATTCAGGTTCATGGTCTTTTTTAAAAATTTAAACAAAATGAAGCAAAACCACTACAAAACTACTTGTTTATGTTTAGTGGAACACCTTGGTTTGGCTTAAAATAAGTACATATTTTACATTACCCAAGTTGTAATAAGTCAACAAGGAGAATAAATCACTTCCTGTGAAACTTCTTCTAAACAACAAACCTTAACAAAAGAAATACAAAGTATCAGAAAATAATTATCACATTAATGCATTCATTTATTTACAATGCCTACAATTGGTAAATTAACGATTAGGAAAAAAAAAGTTATCTACTTACTTTTATTATTCTTTTTACCAATATTGGGATTGGGATTCAGTAAATATATATATATATATATATATATATATATATATATATATATATATATATATATATATATATATCTGTCAGTCCAATTCTGGTTTCAACTCTTTATACTTTCACTGCCGGTCAGAAAGTCACTGTGACTTCACAAAACATTCTTGGTCATAGCTCAAGAATTAATATGCTATTTATGACAATGCCACAAACATGTCATGGATGTCCAATCGGATAAAGTGATTAATTCTGGACATGGCTGGTTGTAAACTGCACCGCTTGGCGGTAATTACAATTTTTAAGTTCCTTCTCTTCTGTATTTTTCTATATACACAAGCAATACATCCTTCTATAGGTCAACATATTCATGCATTGTAAATGTAATATAATCATCATTATGCCTGCTGGTTAACATGATATGATTCCATTTGGTAACCACTGTATCTTTCATGTTTTTACAAAAGACTACTAAAGGCCCACTAGAAATACTGTAAAGGCAAGAGAAAGACCATCTCTGTTTCTTATAATTAATACTATCAATGCTATTGCCATAAATAATACCAAAGACAGAATTATTACGCCAATATTAAGGATTATACAAGCAAACACCAATATTAGCCTGCGTGTACCCACAGGCCTTGGTATTTGTAACATTTTGGGGATAACCTCAGTCCCATCTAGCAATAATCTGCTGGATGTTGAGAAACCCCAGCGATGACATGAGCCATGAACTGGCAGCGATACACCCTGACAGCAGACACAGCGCCCTCCATAACCCTTACCAAAACACCCCTGCCCCGTGGTCCTGATGGATTAGCCCGTGTCTATAGGGTCACACAGGGATGGGCCGGCTCAAACGCAAGGGTGGGGGGTGAGGACAGAGGAGTGTCTGCCTCATCTCACCTCCTCTGGCCTTTGGGGTGGACTGTGATAGGATTGGGCCTATCTGAGCCAGGGGGAAGATAATGAATGAGGGTGTATTATTTGTGTGTGTGTGTGTGTGTGTGGGCTGACAGTGCCTGGGGAACATGTGTTATGAATCTATCAGGCCGGGCGCCCAGGCCATCATCGGTGGACAGGGGTCTGGTTCCAAGCACTCCAGACTGCTAGGATGACTGGCATGCGTGGCAGCTACCTGACCCCCCCACCCACACACACACACACACACACACACACACACACACACACACACACACACACACACACACACACACACACACACACACACACACACACACACACACACACACACACACACACACACACACACAAGCTTCCCCAGTGCTCGACACTTTAGACTGATTGGGATAGCAACTGCAACAGCTGGCCGGGGATTAAGGCACGGCCAGATTCAGCGTGTATGTATTTCTGTGTGTGTTAGTGTGTGTGTATGTGTGTGTTGTTACGAGGGGACTGGCCAGTCCCTCTGGCACCTGTCGCCTAAACCCAATCCCTGCCCTCCTAAGCTGGGTGGATGAGCAGAGCCCGGTCCTCCTCTGGGACCCTGTACTCCTGCCCCAGAGCAGCGCTGGGCTGGGCTGTGCTGAGCTGATGAGTTCAGCGGGGTAGCTGGGGCATGCTGGGGGCAACTAAAGGTGGAATTAGGGGGGAGAGGTGCTTCCAAACAGATGTGAGGATATCCTTCCTCTCCAAAACCTAAGCTGCAAGCTAACGAATGGCAAATTAAAATGAATATAAACATGCACAGTAAATGATACGCTAGTAAACCCTCCTCATCGCCCCCCCGCCACCGCCAGCACCCTCTCGGGAGTCAGCGTGAGGCCAAAACAGCTTGTGTGGATTAGGGTGCTATTAATGGGACTTATGACACACGAAGGTGAAAAGGGCCGAACAATTTTACGCCCTCATCTGCAAACCAGTGTGAGCACACACACTGAAATATAGGCAAGGGAACATGCACACACACACACACACACACACACACACACACACTCACTCACACACAGACACACACAGACACACACACACGCACACACACACACGCACACACACACACACAAACACGTCTTCATCTGCCTTCTCTAGAGTGAGCTACGGCCGTCCGACACCAGAACAATGTATACGTATGTATGTGTATGTATATGTATGTATATGTATGTGTATGTATACGTATATATATATATATGTATGTGTATGTATATGAATGTGTGTGTATATGTATATATACGTATATGTATGTATACGTATATGTATGTATATGTATATGTATGTATACGTATATATATGTATATGTATGTGTATGTATATATATGTATATGTATGTGTATGTATATGTATGTATATGTATGTGTATGTATACGTATATATATATATATGTATGTGTATGTATATGTATGTGTGTGTATATGTATATATACGTATATGTATGTATACGTATATGTATGTATACGTATATGTATGTATATGTATATGTATGTATACGTATATATATGTATGTATGTGTATGTATATGTATGTGTGTGTATATGTATATATACGTATATGTATGTATACGTATATGTATGTATATGTATATGTATGTATACGTATATATATGTATATGTATGTGTATGTATATGTATGTATATGTATGTGTATGTATACGTATATATATATGTATGTGTATGTATATGTATGTGTGTGTATATGTATATATACGTATATGTATGTATACGTATATGTATGTATACGTATATGTATGTATATGTATATGTATGTATACGTATATATATGTATATGTATGTGTATGTATACGTATATATATATGTATATGTATGTGTATATATACGTATATGTATACGTATATGTATGTATACGTATATGTATGTGTATGTATATGTATGTATACGTATATATATGTATATGTATGTGTATGTATACGTATATATATATATATATGTATATGTATGTGTACATATACGTATATGTATGTATATGTATGTATATGTATACGTATATGTATGTGTATGTATATGTATGTATATGTATGTGTATGTATATATATGTATGTATATGTATGTGTATGTATACGTATATGTATGTATATGTATATGTATGTATATGTATACGTATATGTATGTGTATGTATATGTATGTATATGTATGTGTATGTATATATATGTATGTATATGTATGTGTATATATACGTATATGTATGTATATGTATGTATATGTATACGTATATGTATGTGTATGTATATGTATGTATATGTATATATATGTATGTGTATGTATATGTATGTATATGTATACGTATGTATATGTATGTGTATGTATATGTATACGTATATGTATGTGTATGTATATATATGTATGTATGTGTATATATACGTATATGTATGTATATGTATGTATATGTATACGTATATGTATGTGTATGTATATGTATGTATGTATATGTATGTGTATATATACGTATATGTATGTATATGTATACGTATATGTATGTGTATGTATATGTATGTATGTATATGTATGTGTATGTATATGTATATATATGTATGTGTATGTATATATATGTATGTATATGTATATATACGTACATGTATGTGTATGTATATGTATGTGTGTGTATATGTATATATACGTATATGTATGTATATGTATATGTATGTATATGTATACGTATATGTATGTGTATGTATGTGTATGTATGTATATGTATGTGTATGTATATGTATACGTATATATATGTGTATGTATGTGTATGTTTATGTATATATATGTATACGTATGTATATGTATATATATGTATGTGTATGTATACGTATATGTATGTATACGTATGTATGTGTATGTATATGTATGTGTATGTATATGTATATATACGTATATGTATACGTATATGTATACGTATATGTATGTATATATGTATGTATACGTATGTATGTGTATGTATATGTATATATACGTATATGTATGTATATGTATACGTATATGTATGTATATATGTATGTATATGTATATGTATGTATACGTATATGTATGTATACGTATGTATGTGTATGTATATGTATGTGTATGTATACGTATATGTATATATACGTATATGTATATGTATGTGTATGTATATGTATATGTATGTATGTGTATGTATATGTATGTGTATGTATATGTATATGTATGTATGTGTATGTATATGTATGTGTATGTATATGTATCCTTCACCACTCTGTGGATTTGAGAAGTTAAGACCATGATTTAATGATGTTCTATGATTTAAAATGTTCTGTGTTCAGATTGATGTCAAACTAAAAGCACTTTCAAGATGTTTATTATTGCTGATTTAGGATGTAAAATCGGAGGGCCACGCCCCCAACCAAACCTAACCCAGGCCCCTTCTGTATGAGACCCAATGCAAACCATCTCTTGGTCAGAGCCAGAAACAGCATGCAGGAGGGAGCACGTGGACATCGGATGGGTACAAAAACACCTGAACACCTGATCACCCGATCACCTAAACACCCCATCACCTGATCACCTGAAGACCTGAAGACCTGAACACCTGATCACCTAAACACCCCATCACCTGAAGACCTGAAGACCTGATCACCTGAAGACCTGAACACCTGATCACCTAAACACCCCATCACCTGAACACCTGATCACCCGATCACCTAAACACCCCATCACCTGATCACCTGAAGACCTGAACACCCCATCAACTGAACACCTGATCACCCGATCACCTAAACACCCCATCACCTGATCACCTGAAGACCTGAAGACCTGATCACCTGAAGACCTGAACACCTGATCACCTAAACACCCCATCACCTGATCACCTGAAGACCTGAACACCTGATCACCTAAACACCCCATCAACTGAACACCTGATCACCCGATCACCTAAACACCCCATCACCTAAACACCCCATCACCTGAACACCTGAACACATGATCACCCGAACACCCGATAACATGAAGACCTGATCACCTGAATACCTGATCACCTGAACACCCGATAACATGAAGACCTGATCACCTGAATACCTGATCACCTGAACACCCGATAACATGAAGATCTGATCACCTGAATACCTGATCACCTGAACACCCGAACACCCGATAACATGAAGACCTGATCACCTGAACACCTGATCACATGAAGACCTGATAACATGAAGACCTGATCACCTGAACACCTGATAACATGAACATCTGAACACCTGATCACATGAAGACCTGATCACCTGAATACCTGATCACCTGATCACATGAACACCTGATAACATGAAGACCTGATCACCTGAATACCTGATCACATGAACATCTGAACACCTGATCACATGAAGACCTGATCACCTGAATACCTGATCACCTGAACACCCGATAACATGAAGACCTGATCACCTGAACACCTGATCACATGAAGACCTGAACACCTGATCACCCGATAACATGAAGACCTGATCACCTGAACACCTGATCACATGAAGACCTGAACACCTGATCACCTGATAACATGAAGACCTGATCACCTGAACACCTGATAACATGAAGACCTGAACACCTGATCACATGAACACCTGATAACATGAACACCTGATCACCTGAACACCTGATAACATGAAGACTTGATCACATGAACACCTGATCACATGAACACCTGATCACATGAACACCTGATAACATGAAGACCTGATCACATGAAGACCTGATCACATGAACACCTGATCACATGAACACCTGATAACATGAAGACCTGATCACATGAACACCTGATAACATGAAGACCTGATAACATGAACACCTGAACACTTGATAACATGAAGACCTGATCACCTGAACACCTGATCACATGAACACCTGATAACATGATCACCTGAACACCTGATAACATGAAGACCTGATCACCTGAACACCTGATCACATGAACACCTGATAACATGATCACCTGAACACCTGATAACATGAAGACCTGATCACCTGAACACCTGATCACATGAACACCTGATAACATGATCACCTGAACACCTGATAACATGAAGACCTGATCACCTGAACACCTGATCACCCAAGAGAACGTTGCTGCTGTCCCGAGTGAAACCATGTCAACGTTGACTTATTCTACTGTATTTTATTGAACACAGCTTCTGTACTTAACCAACGGAGGTTACAGAACAAACGGTTATTTTAACCCAAATCTTCTCCCAGTGAGTCAAGTTGAAGATAAACTTCCAACCAAGGTGCACTTTGTTTTCAGCTCGACTTAAACAGACATGTGACAAACTGTCGGGAGATCTGTTGGCATTAGGGTGTGGTCAGAAGTTAGACAGGACCTTTCCAGAGTTGCTTATAATTTGCTCTATAATTACTGTACATGTCTTTTATTTAAGCTTAACTGACAGTTGTATGGCAACCAATCATTGGGATTCTTTAAACGGTCTGTGCTACAGGTGGAAAACTGCTTATTATGTTATCATGGCCTTAAGATTCAAGATCCTTTTTAGTACTAGCTGGTCTAACTACTACACATACTGTGTGGCATGACGAGCAGTATAAAGCCTGCCGTGACGTGTTTATTACAGGCTACCTGCCCCCGCCTGGTGCAAGTTGACAGAAATGTGTAGAGCAACTGTATCAGATGTGACTTTATTAAACAAATGACAACGATCATACGGTTTCCCTTCTGTCACTCGTTATGACATGTTATGACTGTCATCATGATGCACACCGCAAAAGAAGTGTGGCCCTGCTTGGCACTTCAAAGTAAAACAAATTGTATTTAATGAGCTTTTGCACACTGAAGCAGTTGTAATGAAACAAGTACCAAGCTTAAAGATGCACGAGAGAACACAGTATGACACAGTCCCATTATTAGAGGTTTGTATATCATTATGTAGCTTCCCAGAGCTGTTCCCGGTGTAATAAAATCCAAACATTCAGATTTTGGTTGCAGTACTTCTGTTTTAGCGTCACAACGCTATTTAGCCCTTCTAAGAACGAGGATTTCCAACATGATGCTGTTGCTACACATACATCGTCATCAGGGTTTTACCTCAGGAACTTGGAAGCAGACAGGAGTACCTGCATCGAAGCAATGGACTGTTGTGTGGACGCCAGGTTAGTTCAGATCTGTTCAAAGCCAACACCTCTATTGACAAAAACATGGATATCCACCAGAACACCTCACAATATCCAAACGAACCCTTTCAGTTATTTCCAAACTTAGCACTTGTCCTTTAAGACACTTAACCCCAAATTGCTCCCATTGGGATGAATGCGTGTGAATGTTAGTTAGTCCTGATGGGCAGGTGGAACCTTGCATGGTAGCTCCTCCCATCAGTGTGTGAATGTTAGATAGTCCTGATGGACAGGTGGTACCTTGCATGGTAGCTCCTCCCATCAGTGTGTGAATGTTAGATAGTCCTGATGGACAGGTGGTACCTTGCATGGTAGCCCCTCCCATCAGTGTGTGAATGTTAGATAGTCCTGATGGACAGGTGGTACCTTACATGGTAGCCCCTCCCATCAGTGTGTGAATGTTAGATAGTCCTGATGGACAGGTGGTACCTTGCATGGTAGCTCCTCCCATCAGTGTGTGACTGGGTGTGAATGGTAAGATAGTTCAACGATTCTGATCCAAAGATACAATTCTTGACTACAATCAATAAGTTTCATATCAGCCGCTTGCAGAAACACATAGTGCCACGTGATGAACTTTGGGAAACGGTTGGTCATGGTCATAAAAAAGATCAGGGTTTTATGTAAAAACAAAATGATGTAACACAACATATAAAAGTGTGAAGTATGCTTTCCCCTTCGGATTCACACGGGACATGAACGGCGGCGGCCTGCTGGGAAACATTCTTTGAAAGAATAAGAACTATATGTTCAAACCCTAAAAGCAGCATGCACACAGCTACTGTTTGAACGGAGCAGGACATGCCAAAGATTTCATGGGCCGCATCCACGTGTGACAGAGGAGCAACATTAACCTGTACCAATAGGAAGGATTATCGTGGATTAAAACAACAACATTACATGAACTTTATGGGAGGTGCCGTTTGTGCTCTACATGTGCACCACTGTGAGGTTTAGTCATGTTTGGCCTTCTTGTGAGGAGTGCTTCTGTTTTGCTATTGGCTGGTTTAATCCACTGTGTATGAAGACGTGTGTGTGTGTGTGTGAAGTCGGGTCTGGGCAGCTCAGTGTGATGGAAAGCAGATCGAGGCTCTGCTTCTTCTCACTCGGCGCTCACAACATCCTCAAACCAGAAACACATATGCAGGTAAGCAAGAAAACACAATGCAACACAATGCAACACACACACACACACACACACACGCTAATGTCTCCAACCCTGTCAGGCTCTTGTACCAGGGTTAGATTGCATTACACCTCAGACGAGGAAAACTCACTTTCAACACAACTGTGTCTGGCAGTCAATAAGTGAAGAAGGATAACACAGGAAAGACAAAATAATTCCCAGCGCAGACAGACACACACACACACACACACACACACACACACACACAGAGGAATTTCATGAGATCAGCAGGAGTGCTGGGTGACGTTGTAAAAGAAAAACAGGGGCTTTTTCAAAGGAGGGTTGCTCTGAATACCGTGGTACAATAATATCAGAGCATGGCTATAAATGTCACATGTTTAATTTTGGAAAATGGGGGCCGGCGGTAATGTTAGCTGTAGTGAATGAGGGGGGGCGCTCTGTAAAACCTTAAAGCGGGCCCATAAATCAACACTTTGGTCAAAATGCTTCTGTGACAGTGTTGTAAAGCCGGACTCAGGTGAAATGGGGATTTAAGAGAGGTTGGTCCCTTTTAGGTTTACAGGATGGTTACGTATGGGACTAATAAAAGGGCAGCAAATCTTTGTCTTTGATTATTTGTAATTCTTTAGAATATTAAATGCTAATGGTAAAAATATAACTTCCTGTTTTCACCATATTGTGAATTGTAAATAATAACAATTCAGAGCGGGACACCTCATGTTTGGCCTTTTTTGAATTAATACATATCTTGACTGAGGGTCCACTTAATAGCGTTTTCTTTGAGAGACCTTTAAACTTCTTGTAAACTAAAGAAGGCCCAACGCTATAAACATTAAATGTGAACTGTGTGGAATATTGTTTGGGCTTTGCACTTTTAAGTCAAAGAACTGACAGCAGCTACGTTCACATTTCAACATTAACATGTAAACTTGAAACCTTTTGCTGAATGCGTGTAAAAGTGTAACTAACTAAGTATATATACATTTGGTATATGGATGAAAGGATTCTTCCCCCTCTGACTTGTGGTACCTCACATTAAACGTCATCAGACTCAGAGAATGTGATGAATCCGCCTTATCAGGACTTCAAAGTCCAACATTTTCCAGCGTTTGAGGAAGAGTGTGAGAGAAAAGCAGCCAGGCTTTCAGGCAAAGTGTTGCTGTGATGCCTCCACTTGATATGAACACACACACACACACACACACACACACACACACACACACACACACACACACACACATCTGACTCATTGTGCCGGCCCTGAGAGTTCACCACTTGAAGGAAATGATTTACTGGTCCATCCCTCCCTCTTGTTTGATCCCAAGGGGAGCTGGAGCAGAAGCGATGCTCGGTTACCAAAGTGTGTTTTTGCCATCCTTCCCCTCCCTTTTCTTCCTTTTTTGCTCCTCTGCTTGCGTCGGCCATTTTGTAATTTACGGCCGCCTTAAGTCCCGCTGTCGGCTACGAACAGTATGGGATTATATGAAACGCCGTCCGGCGGCATATTTCATAAGGTAGATCAAACACGCAGCTAAGTGATTTCTTTTTCTGGGGGCAATAACTTTTAGTGGGGCTCGCTTTCATGGCCTTGGAGGGGATGACTTCGCAAGACCTCAAACCAAAGTATTCTTTCCACTTCTACATTTACTTTAGAAGAGAAAAGGCCCCGTGTCAAACTATTTCAATACTTGAGGAGCCACAGTGCACAAAACATACCAGATTGATGCTTCTGACAGAGAAAGATTTAGCAGGCATTTCCACCTCATCTTTCAAAAGTCCCTTAACTCCCATAAGAACACATTAAACAGCAATCTGTGGATCTGTAGTTAGAGTCTCACTCTTCTCAAACAGGACTACGCTCTCAATGTTCTTCAGAAATAAAGACTCTAACTGTAAGATGGATAACGGTTATATTTCATTATTAAAAGTTGTTGGGAAGTCATCAAACTATATAAGTCTTTAAATATCCTTTTATGCATGATGGACAGTTGAAAACGTACCACAATAATAACCACATCATGTCCAATATCAGTTCTTCTCTCAACATTGTGCAATATTACATTTAGATTTCAAGTGCATTATATATTATTTATTAATATTATTTTTCATTGATCTATGTGCAATATAATTGTATGACACACACGCACACACACACCTTATGCAACTATTTGTGCACCTACTGAAACACACAAAAGGCCAAACCAGGGTGATGAGAAACTCCAGTAGCAGTCGGGCTGCGCTGGTGTCAGCACTGAGCAAACAGAGGCCAGTTGTTGACATGCCAGATATATTAGTGTTATTCTTCCACTGTGCTTGTGTGTGTGTGTGTGTGTGTGTGTGTGTGTGTGTGTGTGTGTGGGGGGGGGTATTCCTGCTGGGACTCCCCTTGGCTCAACCAAGCCTCCTACACCTTCACTTCCTCAATGCACCATCGCTCTTTCTCTCTCTCTCTTCCCGTGGAAGGATTGATGAGTAGCCAGCTTCCCTCCATCCTCCCGACTTTCTCAGCGAACAGAGGGAGAAGAGGAGGAATGAAGACTTTCGGCCATCATTCAATCCTCTTCACCTTGGGAGTGTGAAAAAAACCCAAAACGCTGGCAGTGAAACAGAGAGCAATAAAGCTACAGCCCTACTCATGGGAAGTTATACAGAAATGACATCACCCGCTCTGGGACTTTATGATTTAAACAAGAGCTTTGACCAAAGATGTCTCCAGCAACAACGTATTATCTTAAATGTTGACCATGACTATTCAATTACGTGGTTAGGTCACTGAGGACATGTCCACTTTATTATGCCCCCTTAGGGAATATTCAGACCTTCATGTGGGGAAGTACATTGTATGTGTGGCAGCCCCATTACTCTGACATCACACACAGGTCACCTCATGTCACCACGTAGAGGATAAAGCAGGGGATGTTTTAGGGCACGGCTACCTTGTGATTGACAGGTCGCTACTAGTGACACTCATGGAGTCTCTACCACGGCGTCACTTTTCCTTTGTCCAATTATGAAGAAAAAAAAAAGATGACAACGACCAATATCAAAGATGTTGAATGCCAAAATGCCGAACTCAAGGCTTAAAACCGTAGTCCACAATGACAACTTATTGTATACAGTCATGAACTACACATGATTCCATGTATGTGGAAATAAAATGGTACAATTAGACGCAGAAGGTCTTTGGATGAAGGTATAGCTTGAGGAACATCAGTGGAGTTACGAGGTCACAGGATCTCACATAAAGTGCCCTTTGCATAGCTGCGCTGTGAGGTTTGCACTCTACCACAAACACAAAGCTGGAAGCTGCAGCTGTTCTGCACAGATACATGGTCGCAAAACTGCATGCATCTTCTTTTTTTAAACCTTAGTCCTCAAGGCTAAGGTGTAATATTAAGTCCATATTATCTTTCATTTAAGAAGGAAAGAAATCCAACCTCACGTTGTGCTGATCCCGCCCACACACAGTTCTACTGGCTGAGGCTTTTATTTACACTCGAGCAGCAAGAGGTCACCATTAAAGATACAATTAATTGGCGACTTCTTGACCTCTCCGGTTTATGGGGATCTCAACCAGACCTCATTGTCAGTGATTTTCTTTGGAACGGTTGTGAAATAAAAGTAGAAACACGTGATAACTGTCACCAAGAATGTTGGTGGATTATCCGAAGCAACCAAGACACCGTTTTCAGTAGTTTGAGCACCAGAAACAATATATATCCAGAATTCTCAAATGCCATGGAAATAAAATCATACCAGTCTGCATGGGGAGATTGTATATGGGCAAATTGGGGGTTTGTGGTATGGGCAAACTCAACTTATTAAGCGGAGACAGCACTACATTAAAAGGATGGAGTACTGTGCACGGGGAGAACCAAAAACCAGGATCCATTGGATGACATGGAAAAGACAAAAAGAGAACAGACAGGTTAGAGGACAGTTGGCCAAACACTCTTCATCATGAAGGACGTACAGACACACTCACACAAGAAGAGTGTATTACATAAATCATAGGCTAATTAGTCCTCCACTCCAGGTGGTGACAGTTTCACTCTGTGGGGAGCCACTGAGTGTGTGTCAAGTGTCAAAGACCTCCTTAGCACCTCATCACCTTTGACCTCTTGGGGCGTTCACGCTGTGAATAACAGAACTCATGTAGAAACACACACGACCCAGTGTGAGGTACAGTAGAAGAACGTGGATTTATTTGTCACTTCTGTACTTAATGCTACTTCCGTATTTAACCCAAACACGACGAAACTTAAAGTAGATGTGTTCCCTGAACCAAGTTGTTTCATGTGGAAACGGAACTATATTTTAAAGAGCAAGTAACCACGTAAATTGACAAATGTTGACAAGGTACAACAAAGTGTGACAACTGTTGTTGAGTCAGCCTCTGAAGCAGCGAGGGCCGGATGGGTCAAACAAACAGGACTTTCTCTTAGCAGACCGATGTGTATTTTCTAGGTGAAACAATGGGGACTTATTTGACCTTGAGTTACATAACCTACACACTGAACTGACGCCACAGGTGAAGGCAACACACAGCGCTGCTGCAGCACAGTCACCAGCAAACATACGGGCATTAAACGTCTCTGAAAATCACAGATACTTTGAATGTCAACATATTTGCAGTTACATGGTATAATAATAATGAGTATAGCAGAATTTCTATAAATGTAGTCGGGACCTTTGACTCAGTCCAAAGTGTCCCAGCTCAAACTCATTCCTTCTATGTTTCAGAGGCGTCAATTATACGAGCTTGTTTGGCATAGGATGGAGAAAAAAGAAAAAGAGTTATACGTCCCAAGTGTGCCAGCATGCAAAGCAGGAAACACGTCTTCCACTGGGTGAGAGTTTCCTCCCAGTGCAGACAGACCACCTAGCACTGGGATCCTGGTGACAAGAGCTTTGATTATTATGCCTGCACTCGCTGCCAGGGCTAAATTTAAGTGTTCCCATAAAGCAGAGAAGAAATAAGACTTGGGAAATGGCTTGGCCTGTGTCTGTGTGAGAGAGGGGAGGACTCTGACTGTGTGTGTGTGTGTGTGTGTTTAGGGTCTCTTCTGGTCAGCGTTGTCGCACAGTCCGGGGGATAATAATAGGATGTGCTACAACTAAATGAGACTAAAGCCGGACTTCCCACGTCTCCCACTCGCTGGTGGCACTTGTGTTATTCTCTAAACACCCTCCGGACCCCGCCCCCCCCCCCCCCGGCCCACAATGCAAGGCAGCACTCGTGCTTGCTTCATGTCTCAGCGTTCAGCACCTCCCTCGAGCATAAAGAAAAGTAAGAAACAGCAAGACACTTTGGGCAACCCCACATCTCCCAAGGAAACGTGGAGTCCTTGTTTATCTTTGATTCAAAATAACTTTGGGAAGAGGTCGATCAATACTTTCCCTGCGACAAGAGAAATGAGGGGAGGGGAGAGTGTGGGGGTGGAAGGAGGAGAAGCCAGAGGAGGGGACGGGGGAAAAAAGCGTGAGAAATTTGACGACATTTTTAAATGTGTGTCAGTGTGTGTGACGGGTCGCTCGGAGTCATTCCCATGGCCCCGATGCTGCTACCAAGCGCTGCGTAACAGCGACAAAATGGCCGACATATCCACATAATAGGACAGTAAAGGCCTGGAGGACACGCTGGGAGCCATGCATGCTACATAAAGGCCTTCAGGGGACGGGAGCACAGCGAGGTTATTCCTGCCTGTGCTTTCCTTGGCTCCCGCCCCCCCTTTCAAAGGATCTGCTTATGGTTTCTGTCAGAGATGCACGTCCATTTTTCACTCCATTAACAACTATCATTACCAGCCCAACTGGAGGCTATAATTGGGCCAGCCATGGAAAAGAGTTGTCAAAACACAATTAAATTCCAAACTATGGTGAAAGAGAACAGGGAGAAAGTGCTGGACGGCCATAACATCATATTGCCATCTTCCCTTGCCCAAAAATAGGAAAGAAAAACACAAAAAACGTTATTTTACATTGGAAGGGTTTGGAGAGGGATGAAATGGACGGGTGATCCGAGCTGCCCGACCGATAGGGCTACTGAAAGCATAACAAATAATCACTCTCGGTGTCAGCCATGAAGAATGGACACATTAAAAGCTATATCCAGGGATCAAAAGCCAAGAGCTTGTGAGAGCCTTGCTTTAGGAAAACTTCAAATACAGTCATGACCACAAAGTGGTTACAAAGACAAATTATTACAGATGAATAAACTGCTTATTGTGTGTGTCAGGAGCTCCCATGAGCTGCTCGTAAAAAGGTTTTCATGGTAGCGTTGGGACTGGTTTAACTTCTGGTGTGTTGCCTGCTCTCTGGTCCTGTATGTTCCTGTAGGATTATTGTCATGTGGCCTGAGCATCGTAGCCTAATAGCATCAAGTACTACAGGACTAGTAGTAATACAAATCATTTGGTCAACAGCCACATTGTACAGGCACTGTGACAAGGCTGTTATCAGGCGTGGGAAGTAACTGATTACTTATAATAAATAAATAAATAAATAAATATCATTTATTTTCTCACTTATTTCCATATTCTATATTTAGGTAATCAAAAGCAACGGAAGTCATTTTACTTTAAAGTAGTGATACTATTATTGTAATAAGGAATTTAGTAGTATTTTTTTATATATTCTTAAAGTAAGTAATAAATATATTCTTAAGCCCAACGATCTTTTCAATAAAATTCTTACCGCTAATGTCATAAACTATTCTGTTCAAATCTGGTGAATGTAATTTAAAAATCTGGTCCATATGCTCGAGCCACATGCCTTACTTTAGGTTATTATTAGTACACGTATAAAGTAGCACAATTCATGTTGGCTGTAAAATCCCATTCAGGCCCAAACCACAGAGTTACTCTAGTGTGTGTTTGCTAACTCTCACATACAATATGTTACGCTCAATGCATCCCACTAGAACGTCTCCAATAGGACGTGTTGTCATTTATTTTTCTTGTGTGATTGCCAATGTTTCCCAGTCGCTGTCAGCAATCTGTTGCTGTCAATCACAGCTGGAAGTAAGGTCAGACATATAAATATGCTGGAGCCAGTTTAACGAAGACCTTGGGAAATGCCTGTGATTTTGGGCTCTTAATCAAATCCCAACATGTATCGTGTCAGCTCTGTGTGCTATTGGCAGCCGAGGAACATCTTAACAATTATCACTGATGGTCTCCAATCCAACTTCAATGTCGCTGCGGCACAGATTTGGAAACATGATAACACGTAGGAGCGTGCTCAGGAAGTCTTGATATCAGTAGGAAAATGTCTACTGTACTGGACATTGAAGGCCATGCAGTGTTAATGTGTGTGTGTCGGCTGACATAAAGCAGAGGAGGCTGGGTAGTGGAAGGGAGCTGCAGGCCTCTCTGCCTCTGTAATCTGGCCTGATTTATGGAGGCTAGCCCTGCTCTCCCCTTGCACCTCCACACTGACACACTGGGCCTCTCTGCTGGAGACAGCCTGGCGTCCACACACACACACACACACACACACACACACACACAGGCAGGATTGTCTCAGTTGCACAGTAGTGTAGGCAACCAAACCACATGGGCCTGTTGCTTAACCAAATGAACACCAGATCCAGAAACAAAAGACATGTAAGGGTATCTGTCTGCGTGCTGTCAGAATGGAGTAGAGCACAATCAGTTGACACCATCTATTGTAATAAGTACATATCTCATTATGTGAGAAAACATCTGCAAAAATAAAATCGGCCAAAACCAAAAGTACAAATATAATTAATGATTGTGCAAATCCCCACTGACTGCTTTTGTTTGTCTGTCTTTCTTGAATATCATGGCACATGGCAACTGTGGCAGGTCGCAGATTAGAGAGTGATTGTACATTTGGCAAGTGTGATTTTTTTAACTAGAACCTTTTTTATTTTTGTATATATTTTGAAAAAGTAACTAGCGTATATTGACACCCTGACATGTCCAAAACTGACGCCAGAGGGGTACGTAGAGCGTCATAGTTTGAAACTTAGGAGCACAATAATAATACAACAATGCACACGTTTTGTATTTCTGTACTTCATAAAGTCATTGGGTTTGTGTAACCCTGCAGTCAGTCACTGGTATTTAGAGTGCCTTGATTGGTGGAAAAGAATAATTCAAGTTGTTTATGGCGTGTTGTCATAGCCAAAGGCCAAAACCTCAGCGGGCGGAGAACAAATCGACGCTATGCAATAAAGGATAAAAGATAGACACAACGGAGACACAATATTCACACGCATTAGGAGAGCAGACTACAACACCTTCATGTGTGTGCATGCGTGTCTACACGTGTGTATACCATGAATCACAGTGTATGGACAGGTGTTTACAGTGAAGCTGGGTTATCTGTCTCCATTACACCACCACGGCCCAGCCTCCCAGGGCCATTATCTACTCAGACCTGCCTAAACACACACACCCAGAGACAGGAAGCCCCACATGCTGAAGGCAAGACCCTTTACACAAGGCCATGGTGTGAGCACATAATGGGCCTTTCTGGGGTCTGGGGGGCTCTTGACGCAATCCAACACCCAAACAGAGAAGACCCAGAAAAAGGCTTCTCTTTTGATCTGCGTTAACATCAACACACATCCAGACGCAGCAGCTGCTCATCATAACATCCAGACTCACTTTATTCTCGCTAATATTGACTGTTGTGGCTAATGTTTTGAAGCGGAGCCACAATCTGACCCAAGGTCAATTTAACATCCTCTTACAGTGGTCAGATGTTGCGATGAAGCATAGTGAACTAGTTCCTTATCAGTTCTTGCAAACAATGTAGTGCTGGAATCCGGTTAACCCTGTGTTACACAGGCTGTGAGTAAGATCAGATAGTATGCATGTGTGCTTATGTTAGATTTGTGATCCAGTAAACAAGCATTCACGGTTTGTTTACATATTAGCCATTAGGCATTCGTCTTGTAGCCCACGTTGGACACATGCCGGGGTCCCTTCCTGATTACAGCAAAGGAGAGCCCACCCTCAGATACTTTAAAACTCCAAGATATGATCTTGCTGGGATCATCAATCCTTTCCGAAAGTAATTTCTTGATAGAAGATTGCGGTTTCTTCCCATATCTTCCACTTATTTATTGAATACGTGCCCTTCATTTGACACAATGCCTTTTGACCACCCTGACAGGGAGGCTGTGAACTTACCGCTTTCAATCAGCGCCTCACTCTATGATTCCAAACACTGACATTCAGAACTGGTGATTTACAGAGATAACAAACTCACATAATCATAAAGTGTGGGAGAAGATTTTGAATATGCAGTTTGTGTGAGAAATGAGTACTTTTCACCTTCTCGTCAGGGTTTAACCAGCAAACTGCTTTCACAAGCATACATCTGACCTCTGGAATGAGTAGAGAATCATATCTGGGTTTGGCATTTGGGGTGTTGGAATGCAGGCAAAACAAAAATTAATTGGGGGTTCATTCCTCAAACAAAGATAAGATTTGAAAGGATTCTGGGTGATTCTACTGTTAAGTTACGTGCTGTTTTTTAATTAGTTCTGAAAATACTCAGACAAAAACAGACATGTTAAGTTCAGCCGTGAATGTAGAAAATGTGCCTTCTCCTTGTGTACGAGCATCAGATGTTACGAAGAAGCACGTCAAGCGGCTCCTCTTGGGCCGTCACATCTTTTACACGTCAGGGCTTCTGACTAACTTTTTACATTGAATTGGTGTGACCAACTTTTTCCTTTAGGTGTACTCGTATATCATTTAGGTGCAACTTTGTACGGGTGCCTCACAGTATATAGTCCAGCTTGTGTAGTAGTCCCAGTTTGGACTGTAGTTGATTAAAAATGATGTACAATATTTCTGAAAGACATAGTGGTTGGCCTTTTAATATGTGCTCAAATACAGCATTGTAAATATATATATCTCACTGTGCATCTCACTCATTTAGCCTGGCCCAGTAGTCAAGACGCATGAGGAAAAGTCTCCAAATAGCTGCTTTTTCACACTTTGTACTCCTTCTCAGTTGTTGTGCTGCATGCGGTCAGTACCACCATTTATGGTGAAGTCTGCATGGCCGAGTGTACAGTACATGGATGTGTACTGCACGCATCCACATGGGCTGCAAACCATTGTAGGAGTGGAAAGCAAATCATGATTTTTTTCTTGGGAGTTTGTCCTGATGTGAGGTCAAAGGTCAGGGATGTCCTGTGTGTACAGATTGTAAAGCCCTCTGAGGGGAGTTTGTCATTTGTGATTTCGGGCTATAGAAAATAAACTCAATTGAATGATGTACAGCAGTCAGATGTCCTGTTGACTAAGTCATACTTTCAGATGCACTCAAGCTGATACCAGCTAACTGTGGTAGGAATCTCAAAGAGGAAATCATTTGGCACAGAACATGTCCACAACTCTGTTGAATATAATATAGTGTTGTCCATGGACAGTGTCAGTACAACAATATTCATTTGAGCCTTCTAAAAGTCATATTGTTTGAACCCCTGCCCCTGTGGTGAGTGTGTGGGTGTGTACACATTGTGGTAACCCCCAGGCCAGGTACTGTCTAGTCTGGTATATGAGGTGGTACCACCAGTCTCCCACTGCCTTTTAATTGCGAGAGGAGGTGGGGGGAGCCATTTTAATGAAAATGGGCCACATCATAAAAGCAGATTTGACCAGGTTCATCCACAGTTCAGGCTCAAGGACAGTAAACACAGATATTACAGGCTGTACCATTCACAGTTGCAAACACACTAGATAAGATTTGACTGTCTGAAAGTGGGAAGTGTTGTATTAAATATTAGGTTACATTAAAGAAGTACAACATACCGGGGGTAGAAATAAACATACTTTGAAAACAATATGTTCAGTAGAAATCTGCAGAATAAATGGAAAGTACCATAAGAGTAGGATGTGTGCTTCTTGACACCGCATATATGTTTAAACATGTATTATTTATCCAGGGATGTTTTGCTCAATATATATCACTCAAGTGGTTGGATGTTAGGGTGCACGGAGGTATACAGTGGTGTTAAAGAGGGAGGGGCTTTGTAGCTGACCATTCATGTCATTTTCCCACAGTGGTGAGCTGTGTAAGTCAGGGTTTGAACTTCTCAGCCAAGCCTTTTTCATGTGAACAACCAAGTGCATCACTAGGCCACTGTCTCAAAATGGAACATTCAGACAATATCTACCTGTCATTTCCAGTAGAGTTCCACATACACACACTGTGTGAATCTATGAAGACGAGGGCCAAACTAACACCTTACTAAAACACTTGACGTTGGATTGTTCTTATATTTGTCATCCATCTATTGACAGAACATTCACAATTATATGGAACCAAACTGTACACACACAAACGGTGTGTTATGGCCCGGTGGATATTCTCCAAAAGATCAAGATGGATGGATGGAAGAAGGATGGAGAGACGTGGGATGAAGAGTGACAGCCAGAGTTTAGCCACTGACTATTTATAACATCCGTCCATCCCTATCACTCCCCGCTATTAGCTCTCTGATGGAAGGGGGAGAAGCAAGGGAACCTAATCGGTGGGAAGCTGCCCAGAAGCTCCTGACCTGAAGCAGGATGAGGGCTACAGTGTGTGTGAGTGTGTGTGTCCAGAGGGGGTCAGGGGAGAAGGCAGCATCCTGGCAGGACATTAGGGACTCAGTTCCCAGCAGCGCTCGTTACTCTCCTGCTCAAACCCCATAAGTCTCTCCCTGTTGGGTCAATGCTGCCTTCCTCCGGGGGATTCCCACTTTTTTCCCAAGGCTATGCCCAGCTAGCTCTGGCTCTCACTCCTTGCCAAGTGACCCACAGTTCGGCCACTTGCTTCCCTTATCTGTCCTTTCCCAGGGCTGTGGTACTCTATCCATGTCCCCTGTCTCTGTCTGTCACCCTCTGTGTCTTCTGATGTACAGTCGTTACTGCATCTAAAATTCAGCGAGGTCCAGTTAGAGAGAATTTCCTCATGCAAAGGAACCTCAATATGTAATGAAGTTGGTCGGTGTGTTTCCGTAAAGGCGAGAAGAGCTGCGCCGGTTAAATAGAAGTGACCCATGAACATTTGATAATTCTCAATTATCTATCGGTTTTCGGTCCAGAGACAACGGAGTCTGGATCCAGACCCAGACCCGCCTGTTAGTGACCCCTGAGCTAGAGGATCAACGTAATGATGGCCTGCCTGTAATGACAATGCATGCTGCTGACCTCACAACTAAGCATACATGTTCACATATAGCACTAAAGTCTGAGAAAGCAAATGGATGGGTTATACATTGGCTATTCATTCATCCCGAAAAGGACAGCATTGGTCTTCATACTGCACTGTAATGAAAATAATAATATGTGTCTTTATTATGGTCCTAAATGCAGCATGGACCAAATGTCACAGACATATGTGGCAGTGAGTGTAGTACATGAGACGTTTCTGTCAGTTGCCAAACACACACTCAAGTCATAGAGCGTTTGGAATCATAGACACCGAAGTGGCATATATACATATATATATACATATATATATATATATATATATATATATATATATATATATGCTCTGTGCAATGGGAACGTGGGCTCTCAACTCCAATGTAGACCCAACTGCGTCCTTATTACAAGTTCACAGCAACTGAAGTCGTATAAAGAGCGAGAACGTGTGTGTAGGAAGGATGGGATAGGAGGTTGGATGGGTCAAACACACACATGACGACTGCTGTTGGGTCCTGTGTGAAACCAAGTCAACATGACTTACTTTGTGCTTTTGTTGCGTCATTTATGGATAAAACTAATACCAGTTATATAACAAACATACTTATTTTACCTATCAAATTGCCTATTTTAACCCAGACTACGATTGCTTCCTAAGCCAAAGAAAGTCATAACGATAATGACAAGTTGGGAATGAGAATGTGTTTGATATATATATATATATATATATACATAAATATAGATGCTATCACTATATACAGTATGTATATAAACACATGTATCTTGCAGCTACACAGTCTAAAGCTGAAAGCTCAATGACATCCATGCCAGTTGTCTTCACTGTACCCTAAACTATTTCATAAAGATTATTCATACAACATACAGTTTGTATGATAGTTTACTAAAAGTGAATTCTCATTTTGTGTCCAGCAACACGAGCAGCCAGTGTTGCAGTGAAGTACACAAATGTCTGTTCCACAACGTGCGTAACTGGCATCAGAAAAGCAAAGTGAAGGTAGAAGAAGTCCATGCTAACCTTAACGGTGGCCTCCTGGGTGAAAGTCCTGTTTGCTGCTTATACTTTGTCACCTGACCAGCCCTCCTGGTGTAAGTAGGAAAAGTCTCCTGCATATTTACTATCATTGACATTACCATGAGACAAATTATCAAAAATAGCACTTCATGCAACCGTGATACTTGTGGTACCATAACCACTGCACAATGGGAGAATGGCGACGTACAGTTGAGAGGTGGCGTGGCTTTCTGATAGTGGCACACTGCTCGGAATTAAGTTCCCATGCTAGCTTATGTTTACCCTGAGCTATTTCTGCACACTCACACATACACACAGTTTGCCCTATTGTACCCCCTCCATGTCATTTCTCATCCCTCCCCTCCTACCGTCTCTCATCCCTCTTTTCTTTCCCCTCTGGAGTCTGGGAGGGTTATGTGAACGGCCAGGGAGGAGGGCTGAGAAAAAGACTAGTGTGAAAGAGGAGAGTGATGTTGTGGGGTCATCGCTGAGTCATCATATTCCCTGGTAAGGCTGGCTACACGGTCCATGTGTGTGCGTTCAGTTGCTTTCCTAAAAGCGGCTGCATATGTCGGTGTTGACATTTGCACATTTCAGTGAACAAGTCTATTTGTGTGTGTGTGTGTGTTTTGCATTTGTTTCTGTGCCACTGTGGGGTTTTAAAAGTGTTAATAATGCATCCTGTATGCCTGGCGGAGTAATACTTCCATCCCATTTCTACCACCATTACGAACATGATACGTCTCAGATTTCTTCTTCCACATGCAATCTGTGGCTGCTAAACTCCTCCAACTCGTCGTATGTTTATACACTACTGATTTCAACGTTTTAACCAATCCAGGAGGGATAACTGGAAGGTCGTTATCTTGCACACAAGTTATAGGGACGTGTTTTGTAGCAGAAAGTGAACCGTCACAATGGAGATTGGGGTTTACATTGAGTGTTCCCCCCGTGGTGAGGTCGGCTACTAAAACACTCATGGCCTTGTCCACCAAAGCGTTTTTCCCACCATTTAGCTTTTGTCATCCAGGGTTTAACATGCTCAATGCAATTCAAAAGGGAGTTAACACAGCATGGTAACCAGACTCCAGAGGGAGGTACAGCTGGGTGTCATCAGCATAAAACTGGGAGGAGGTATAATTTATCCTGAAAATAAACCCCAAGGGAAGTATAAAATAGGGCCAAATATGGAGCCTGGTGGTACTCCACAGAAGATGGTTGTTGAGGAGGCAGCTCAGGATCATGGCAGATCATGAAATAGTCAAAAAATGCAAGACATTTGTTTTCGTATCAGTAATAATACAGATGTAAAGTCAATTAAGATCCTTTTTTTTTAAATGTAAAATTAAGTGAATAAATTAAAGGCATCCTTGTGGCTCTGCAATGGTAAGGCCAAGATACATGGTATCCCATTACAAGAAAGGCCGCTTGGGGTGGGCAAACACAGGACCTTCAACCACAAGTGTCATTGTGGACCTAATGTCTCTGATTGGTCTGGAAGGTAGGAGGCAACATGCCTAAGGTGAAGAGATAGTCATTAAAAAACAACAAGTACATCAGGAAAGTGTGCTGGCAGTGAGCAGTTTGCACAAAGTATTTTGTTATATTGATCAAATACAGGATTCATACAAAACATATGAAAATTAGTTGTATGAAAATTAAATTTGAAGCGACGAGGTTGGCTAAGTGGCTCTGCTGTTAAAGACGCCCCTCTTTTATCTGCTATCGTCCCCATCACATCCCTGTCCTCTTTCTCAGCCTCTCTTTCTTTCATCTCTTTGCTTCCTCCTCCTCTCCGCCTTCCCGAATATCTGTGTGGCCTGGCTTTGCCTTTCAACAGTAACTCAACCCATAAACAAACGGCCTTACATGCTGTAATCACAAACCCCAAACTGCCAGACATTAAAAGGGCCACGTTTCACGTTTCCGAGTGGAGGAAAAAAAAGAAAAGAAAAGAAAGAGGGCTTCAATGTTTGAGCCTCCTCCTCTTAACAGATGCGGTGTGTAGTATCAGTTTGCTAAAGTGCGACTGGGAGGAGAGACAGATAGCGATGGAAGAGGAGCATATCTTTGAGGAGTTCCACATTGCCCCGTGATGATCAAAGTGCTCTGCAGCCTTTATGGCTAATTGTGGGGATTATCTGTAAGTGCTTGGAAAAGACCGGCCTGGTTTTATGGGGTCGGTGTCACACACACACACACACACACACACACACACACACACACACACACACACACACACACACACACACACACACACACACACACACACACACACACACACACACACACACACACACACACACACACACACACACACACACACACACACACACACACACACACACACACAAACAGAGTCTGCGCATATGCTACAGCGTCCGGTAATCGCAGAGGAGATGCACAACTGACCTCAGATGAATAATTCAAGTTTTTGTGTATTTGGAGAGTAAGAGAATGGCAGAAAATAGGCAGTAGAGCAGTGAAGTACTGGGTTAAAAGTGAGACAAGAGACATGAAAAAACAGACACGGGACGCATGCGCGCGCAGAGAGAGACACACACACACACACACACACACACACACACACACACACACACACACACAGACATATCCTGTCGTGTTGATCCAGTTTCAAGGACAGTGGCGAGACTGGAAGGTTTTGAGTGCCAAACGACTTGTCAGTGTCAGTTGTAAAGCTGCCTTCCCTAAAGCCACTTCCACCCACTGAATCACACACACACACACACACACACACACACACACACACACACACTCCCTCAAAACTGTGGTCAGCTGAGCGAATCCTAAGTGAGGTCAGGAGTAGTTTGGAAACACATGCACGCAGCTCACAAAGAGACTTTCCTTCTAGGGTTTATGAGTCTTCTCTATAGTTTGCCTGACCACAAACACACACACACTCACACGTACACACATTCATACATAGGCGAATGTTCGAAAAAACTCACACAAAGCTGATATAGCGGATATGGGTTTGTGAGAAGGGTGTATGGTCGGCGTCAGGTCCAAGCAATTATCCAAGTGTCCAAACCTCTTTCAGGCAGCCACGGCGGAGCCAGACAGAGCTCACACAAACACTCGCTCACGCTCACACAGTTCTCAACTCCAACCTAGGGATTTGCCCAGGATAATTCCACGTCTATTCACCATGAGAGGTTTTACAAGGTTAGGTCCAAAACCTCTGAGCCACTGCTAACGACAAGCGGACTACCAGCTGGCCCTTGGCCTCCAGTTTAAAAGCTCAAGTGCTTGATTCTGTCCCACTGAACGACCTTTTGGGCTCGGAGCCCTGACGACCCCACCAATAAGACGAGCAGAGAAGACAATGGCAAGTCGCTAATCTTGTCTTTATGCAGCCTTTGTCTGCGAGTGGAGTGCACTTGTGGAGGCAGTACTCAGGTAAGGTAGTGTGTCAAAGGTTAAGCTGGGAGATTCAGACTTGCACACACAAGTTAATTAAAGTTTGTCTAAGGGGATGAGAATGTGTCTCAAGGAGGCTGCTAGCGTCTGAGGGCTCATCTGAGAAAGGAATGCTGTCGACTTCAAAGTTGGCTGACTGCCTCCGACTTGTTTTCAGAAAGCACTGCAGCAGATATCCCAGTGATTGATGAACTTTCTTCTGCTGCAGGTGAAAGTTTGTATTTGGGTTGGATTGGTCAAGCAAATATAAACATTTACACCTGTTGAATGAGGTGAAACAAGGACCCAATGAACGTCCACGACAGAGCATCACTTTGACCTGCGGAACAATAAGTACTTTATACTACAACTGCAGCCATGAGCCAATTCAAAGTGTGGCTTTGCCCTAGGCAGTGCCCCTTTAGGGTGTGTGCCCCTTCAGGGTGTGTGCCCCTTCAGGGTGTGTGACCCTTCAGAGTGTGCGACCCTTCAGAGTGTGTGCCCCTTCAGGGTGTGTGCCCCTTCAGGGTGTGCGACCCTTCAGAGTGTGTGCCCCTTCAGGGTGTGTGCCCCTTCAGGGTGTGCGACCCTTCAGGGTGTGTGACCCTTCAGGGTGTGTGCCCCTTCAGAGTGTGTGCCCCTTCAGAGTGTGTGCCCCTTCAGGGTGTGTGACCCTTCAGGGTGTGTGCCCCTTCAGAGTGTGTGACCCTTCAGAGTGTGTGACCCTTCAGGGTGTGTGACCCTTCAGGGTGTGTGCCCCTTCAGAGTGTGTGCCCCTTCAGGGTGTGTGACCCTTCAGGGTGTGTGCCCCTTCAGGGTGTGTGACCCTTCAGGGTGTGTGCCCCTTCAGAGTGTGTGCCCCTTCAGGGTGTGTGACCCTTCAGGGTGTGTGCCCCTTCAGGGTGTGTGACCCTTCAGGGTGTGTGCCCCTTCAGAGTGTGTGCCCCTTCAGGGTGTGTGACCCTTCAGGGTGTGTGCCCCTTCAGAGTGTGTGACCCTTCAGAGTGTGTGACCCTTCAGGGTGTGTGACCCTTCAGAGTGTGTGCCCCTTCAGAGTGTGTGCCCCTTCAGGGTGTGTGACCCTTCAGGGTGTGTGCCCCTTCAGAGTGTGTGCCCCTTCAGGGTGTGTGACCCTTCAGGGTGTGTGCCCCTTCAGGGTGGTACAGCTGCTTGCGGCGTTGGACTGTGGGGCCAAAACACAGGCTCTCATGAAGCGCTCATCGATCGTGGAGGAGATGTTGTGAGCAGCAAAAGAACTGCAGTCAATGCAAACTGCAGCCTGGAGTGGCCGCTGAGGACAGCGTGCTTCACTCTGTCTGCAGAGCCCTGAAGCCCCGCCCCCACTGCACTTTGTTTTTTCAAAGTCTCGTAATAATTTTTCAAAGTGACCGAATTGTACTAACTTCAACGCTGCATGTCCTCGGGTCGCCTAATGGGAAGAAGGTAGAGCGGGTCATCCCTGTATTTAATTGTGTATTTAATGAAATATTAGTTTACTTTACTTCACTACAACAATAACTGTCTAACTGTATGACTTTTCCTCTGCAGCTTTCACCTGTTCACCAACATTTGATGGGACTTTCAGCCTTTAGCGTCAACACTGTGGCTTTTTATTGAGAAAACAAGTTTGGGTCACTTGGAAAAGAAAAAAAAAAGAAACCTGAACAAAAGAGTGAATGAAGAAACAGACAGCAGACGTGTAGAGGAGGAAAATAACCTCAGGAGGAATATAAAAAGAGAGTAGTCTGGAGAGAGGGAGAGAGAGGAAGGAGAGGAAGAGGAGGAGAGAAGATGAGCAGACAGTGTCCTTTATGTATTGGCTGAGTGTCTCCCAGGGCTTTTGTAATGCTTTATACAGACCCACTTTCCAAGGTCGCCATGTGGCTGCCTGTCCAGCTGTTTTCATATTCAGTTTCGGCCTTGTTTCTCTCCCTCCTGTGTGATTTTTCTTTTCTTTTTTATCTGTGACTGGAGGGCAGATTATAACCAGGGGGCAACAGATTACCCACAGAAAAAGACAACAAAAAAGACAAAAACAAATGAGAGGCTGCCAAGATTTTAATCCTGATTAGAAAGGGGGAGGTAGATTGTCTGCGAATGTACAACCATACAAGCCTCTCTGAGTTATCTGCAAACCGGGTAAAAAGAAATGAAATTGCTCTGGACACACATGGCATCAGATGAGTCTGATCTCTGATGTGATCAGTCGTGTCACCAAGGTGAAAGGCTCTGCACAGTTACAACGTGAGGTGGTGGGACCAGAGGAGTGGTGTTAGCTTAGCAGGAGGCGCTAACAGGAAGCCCGTGAGGGAAGCCCACAGGAAAGCTTATTGGCCACACCGGAACGGCCGTATTCCCCTCACAGTTTATGTCGATACAAATAAAGCTGCCAAAACACAATGTTTACTCCTGCACTTGAAGTAACCGAAGTAAGCCTCGCTGTGGGTGACTGTGGGATTACTCCTTTTCTGGATGTCATCTTAGGCTTCTTTCATGTGTCTAATCACAGGAACCTTTATCTAATGAATCATTGACCATGTTATATCAGTCTCATAGGCCTACTCCTGAGAAGGAAACGAGGAGCAGGACGTAGGAGGGAGAGGGTAGCGGCCCGGTGTAGCCCAAACGGACAAAGACATGCTCACTATCTGCTTCATACACACCGGGTGTCTGAACAGGGAGCGTGCACGATGCTGCGTGAGAGCGGTCTGATAGTGGGGAGCCATTTTGAGACCAGATCTTTGTGTTAAAAGTGATATTGTGGAAGTGTACATGAGCATAAGTGCAGGAATCACTGGGCAACTAAAAACAGTGTTTGTTTTCACACCTTGAGGCAGTAATTGCCATTGAACGCCCTCTGCTTTACTTTAGAATCACACAGAAGTGTGTTTGACATTTGATCTGATGAAAACACGTCAGTGCTCAGCACCAAGACAAAAGACAAATGTCAAAAACAAAAGATTGACTTGTCCTGTCCAGTGCCCGTGGGAGATGAAACACGTATAGATTTGTTTTTGCTGTCAGAATGTCACGTACATGTGGCATGGATAATACAGGAATGACCCCGCAGTGACCCCTCCCACCATCTGCTTTGGCTGGGCTACGCCAGCCACTCAGCTTGCCTGTCTACACGGTTACTGGCCCATTCCACATGCCAAAAACAAGACAGATGCCCCTGATACCCCAACTCCAACCCCCCGCCCCAACCACCTCCTGACAGCATTTCAGCGCCTCTCCCCGTCATCCAGACCAGACGCCCTGACCTCCTCTCCTTCCTCCACCACTAGGCCAGCATCTAGCCTCAGTCTGTGGGGAGACATATGCTATGTGATGACGGCAGGGCTATATCAGTGTGCCACACTCGGGTGGGTTTTTAAAGCCCGGGCATATGTATGTAAACTTGTGCATTCACACACACGCACACGCACACACACACACGCAAACACACACGCACACACACACACACACGCACACACACACACGCACACACACACACACACACACACACATACACACACGCACACACATGCACACATGCACACACACACACGCACACATGCACACATGCACACACACACATGCACACATGCACACACGCACACACACACACACACGCACACACACACACACACACACACACACACACATGCACACATGCACACACACACACACACACAATGCTCGCACACACACACGCTGGATATTAAAGAAAAACCATGAAACACTTAAGCTTCTGCACATTCATAAAAGAACACAACACACAAAACTGAGACATGAACTCATGCACACATGCCAACTCGTGCATGCAGCCGGAGACACACACACACACACACACACACACACACACACACACACACACACACACACAGAGGAGGCCGTGGTCCATCCTCTGACCGGTCGGTGACCTGACAACCCAGCAGCTGCTTGCTGTTTGATGTTTCACTCCGAGGATCACATTTCACTTCCAGACTCTCAGCCAATAGGAGAAGGACAGAGAGACAGAGACAGAGGGAGGCTCTTCTTCCTCTTTTTACCCTTTGCCATAGCGCCACCGACCAGACACTATCAAGAACACCCTCACAACGCGCACACGAAGCACAGCATTCAAACGTATGTCGGGTTGCTCCGCGCACGCAAGCTCGACCGACGCACACGTTCAGCCCTGCTGTGGAGCGATGTATGATAATAATGTCCAAGTGCAATCGCACATGACAAAGAAAGTCAAATGGCATCGGCACAATCCGAGGGAAATGTGTGTGCGTGCCTGAGCGTGTGTGCAGCAGATGGAGACAGGCTGGACATTAGACCCTCTGGCCTGACGGCATGAAGTCATCACATGACAGCAGTGTTGAACACTGCCTTCAGAGACACATACACACACTCACACATGAGCTCGTTAAATCATCATGGACATGAGTGAATGTCTTGTTTCAAGTACCCAAACACACACACCACAGTACTGTGTGTGTCACAGCCTTGTGCTTATGCATGTATCTTAAATGGAGTTGGGTTTTGAGGTGAATTATGACATTACAGAGTCAACTAACCGAACGACAACTACATAATAACTGTAATCCATCATGTCATTTTCAGACAAGGGGGTTTATGGGAAATATGGTTTCATCAACAACCACTGGCATTGATAACGCACCGTGAAACAGAGGCCTAAAATGGTTCAAGTACGGTGTCGTTGTTGATGGATACATGATAAAAACCTAAATGTAGCACCTTGGATGTGGAGGAAGAGCTGTTGTGTCCTCACTCGTGTCCTTGTCTTTCCCTCTGCTGTTCAGAGTGGATCTGGCCTCTTAGTGTGTGGCCACTCAAGAGTGAGAGGATGAAGAGAGAGACTGCCCCGGGCTAAAGGGCATCTTTAGTCAGTTCACTCAGAATGAACACACACACACACACACACACACACACACACACACACACACACATGTGAAGAGGGTCTCAAATTAGCATCTTTACCAGGAATTCAAGAATAAGGAGGCTTCGGCGCCATGCGTGGCTGCTCACCCTCGACTGAACACACACACACACACACACACACACACAATGCACTTGAGAGGCAGTCACAAACAGAGAGAATGCGCACACGCTCTCACACACAATCCACAATCACATAACATCTCCTGACCCGTTTTCTGCCTAGTGGTTGTGTATAGCACAGTGCATTCCTTCCTTCCTGTATGAAAGTGGGATAATCGCTCTTTGTTTGACGAGAAGGGGCTAACCAGCGGGCCTGACATGTAAGCTTATTACCTTCTTTAGCCGCATAAAGTACAGCTTTCTGTACTGACACTCCTCACTGGAGGTGTTGAAGGTGTCACACTGTGTCTGGGACACAGACTTCAAATCTAGCTGGTGAAGGGGGGGTGGGTTAGTTATGTCAATGAGGCACTTTACATGCTGGTTCCAGATGTCATAACCAAGACGTATCCAACTTTCCAGTTCACATCCACACACACCAAAAGGACTAGTCACTGAAAATAATTGTTCCTGACTGGACTGACAAAATCACAACATTACACATTTTGTGTCAACCCCGTCCCCTCAGAACCAATCACTGAAATACCCAAAACTAAAACACGAATAGCTCAACCATAACAATTATATTATATTCACATTTCTAAGAAGCTAAAGAATATATTAAAATGTGAATGGCATGATACCCATGATATATGGATAATGATGCAGCTGCATGTCTATGACTGCGCACTAAAATGCAACATGTATGATGAGGGCCACTCAGGTGGTCTCCATGGCCACGTTCACTGGTTACATGTTGACTGCTCACTGGGAGCTTTACTTCCCACAGCGTGTAGTTCAGTGCATTCATGTACATTAGAAAGCTCGGAATTTGTAGCTCCCAGCAATACCAAGCATGTTATTGAACATTGCCGAGAGAATGATCCTGGAACTTTTGAAAACAGCATGCTTGTTACAAACAGTTACGTAATAAAATGTTGCTTGGACAACAAACAGCTGGTTTCTGAAGTCTGATGACTGGGTTGTGGCGGCTTTTCCTCAGAGGTAGAGGTTAGATCTCCGGCTCCTCCAGTACGCATGTTGTCCTTGGGCAAGACACTAAACCCCAAATGGCCCCCGAAGGATGTGTATATGTGTTTGAATGTTTAGGGTATTGATGGGCAGGTGGCACCTTGCATGGTAGCCTGCCATCCGTGTATGAATAGGTGAATGATGACGTGGTGTCCAGCACTGAGAGTAGAAAGGCGCTATACACTTGCGGACAATGACCAGCTCTAGTCACAAGTGGGCTCAATGGGACATTACACAGCCTGTTCGAGGTCGCTGGCAGGGTAACCTGGATTCAATGTCCGGTCCAGGTGATTGGGACATTTGCGTTGTCGCGTGCAGCTCCTCCTGTTCATGTCTAGATACGTTTAGGGTTGCAGTGCATGTGGGACTACAGAGTATCAATAGCAGCCTATAAAAAACCATCATGTGTAAAGGTGTGATGTAAACTCCGCTACGGAACCATCTCTCCTGCAGCACCTTTTTGCTGAGTCACATCTTGTCTGGAGATGACCTACAATGGTCTGTATTAGATTCAAAAGCTTTCATTGCCTTTTGAAGTCTCCCGAAAATATTCTGATTAATGATTGTGTGCGTGAGCACAAGCATGTACAAGAGGCAGTAAAGACAGCCAAGGATGTATGCACACACATATACTATTAACCTAACACGGACATATTGCCTCGCTAGTCTGTGACCTGTTCCTTTGGCCTGGCTTACCCCTCTCAACACCGCCATAAACATGACAAGGCCCTGGGATCAAAGCCGCCTCGGCCATCAGCCCCCTTACATACAGACACACAGACCCCGACACACTCACACACAGACGGATGCTGCTTTGACTCAGAGGAGGCTCTGTGTCTTTAACCATCATCAGTCTGATTAGAGCTAGTGGTCCAGGAGTGTTTCCACATCACAACCCAGACTGGCAGAGCTTGGCCCTGCTGAGAGCCAGTATTAAGGCCACAGGCTTTTCACCTGATTGCCACTGAGGAAGCACTTCTGTGAAGATTAGCGTCTTAGTCCCACTTCTGTGACTCTGCTGCTGCTCTAACATGAACATGTAATTCATATATTATGTCAAATACATTTCACATAATATATTACAAATATGACCTATATACAGTATGCACATATGTCATAGTGGCTAGTGCATGCTCACTTCAACAGTTCAATAATGTTTTCTTGAGCACAGCTCCGCCCATTTAAACATGCAGCAGACATATTTGTGTTGTGTTCTACATGCAGTGTTGTTAGTATTACTGACATAATGTCAATAGGGAAAAGAGTGTAATTAGGACCCTATTGAGTTTGTTAGGGTGATCATTGGGCGCATTTTGGGGTATTTGCGAGTGACGAAAACCGCTCAAATTGTGCACGCTTGTCAGGCTTGGTGGAAATAGCCATCTGATCAAGGAGTCACATTTTTGCAATTCATAGTTGCTCTCTAGCGCCCCCTAAGACTTTGACCGGCGACGCCCCTCACCCAGAATGTCCGATTGACTTGAAATCTTTCACACATGTCCATATCCACCTGCTCTACAAAAAAGCGTCCCAGACCCCTAAGCTCCGCCTACTTAGATTTTCCGCCATTTTGAATTTTGTGAAAAACACCTAATTATCCAAAGACATGCTGCAGGTTAATTGATCTTTAAATGTCCCATAGGTGTGAGAGTGAATGGTTGTATGTCCCTACATGTGCCCTCGATGGACTGGCGGCCTGTCCAGGGTGTCCCCTGCCTTCGCCCTATGTCAGCTGGGATAGGCTCCAGCGCCCCGCGACCCTAATGAGGATAAGCGGTATTGAAAATGGATGGATGGATGGATGAAAAACACCTAATTGACTTTCTTAACTACATGCTTGGTCCAAATCAACAAAACCTGATATCAATCAAATCATTGAAGCCAGCTGACGTAGAATGTGTCAACCGTTTATTTATATCTCATTGTGGTAAAGATCTGTGGCCCAATGAACATCTTAGGGGCGTGTCTCTTTTTTCAATGCTCATAGCGTCAACTCTATTGGGACTAAGCACTTTGAAACATTTTTCCTAAGTGCGCATGGCATGCCTTAACTTGCAAAAGAAATCTTGAACACTAGGGGGCGCTATAATAATTCGCCAAAGTTGGCCCTTTTTTTCGTGTTTTTCACTCGTTTTTGGCACTTTTTGTCGTTATACATTTAACGTTATCTCCCACAAAAATGATCCGATCGACTTCAATCTTCTTTCCAGGATGATCAGAAGGCCTTGAGCATTATTCTGCAAAATATCGCTTTCACTCACTCTCACTTGTCGTTAAAATAATTCCAATAAAATCTCACTTTCTGTGCTTTGTTATGCTAGAGACTTGTTGCTTTAACTAAACCAATCTTTCCAAAAATAATCATGCATGATGCCAGTCAAGCCCTGAACACATTTCCAAGAAAAAACATTCGAAATTGTCATTGGAAAAAATAAAAGTTTTAGATTTTCTAGCTATACGAGTTCCGATCAAATTTCTTCAGCAAACCGGTGGCGTAGTGTGATAAAGACCTGTCTTGAGTGCGGGAGTTGTGTGTTAAAATCCAGGCCAGGGCAAGTTTTTTCATCACTTTTTTTTTTACATGACGTGGTCTAGACTTCACGTAGAGACACGTGATGCATGTATTTGTTCACATTCTCAAAGTGCCACCTACTGGCTCAACTAGACTTGCTCGAATCTTCCCCAAACTTGTTGTGCTTGTTACAAGTCGCAGCCTGAGGATATTAACAAGCCTAATTTCAGTCATAGTCAGAGCGCCACCTACTGGCTCAACTGGACTTGCTCAAATCCGCCCCAAGCTCGTCGTGCTCGTTACAAGTCACGGCCTGAGGATATCGACAAGCTTATTTTCACTCGCAGTCGACGCACCGCCTACTGGCGAAAGAATATCGGGGTTACGCGACAAACGGTAAAACGCACGACCGGCGTCCCCGCGTTCTCGGCCTGAGCGGGTCGGTGTCCCGCCGGCGCCCCCGACTTAATTGGTCTTTAATATATGTAAACGAGTGGTCAATGTTGTCTGTCGGTGTGAAATAAAGGGAATAAAAGATGCAGACTTGGCACTGGAGCACCAGGCAAGGCTAAATGTGATGGTGCGACTCCTCTGTGAAAGCCATCAGCCCACAATGCATTGCTCCACGGCGAGCCGTTGTCAGCTCAGTGAGTGTGTTTGCGAGAGAGTGCATGAGAGTGCCTTTACAGCCCCTGCTTACCAGTGAAGCCTGTGTTTGCCATAAGACTCAGAGCCTTCTGGACACGACCAGCCACGGACCTTGAACTTCTCAACTCTTTCCTTTGGAATCATTTCAAGGAAACACATTAATACGACAATAACATCACATCTTCTCAGAGTATGAGACTGCTACCCTCTACTTCATGGATAGGAAAGTCAGTTATGTCACTGCAAACAGTCTGTCAATCAAATCCAGTAATTGCACTCAAAGTTCTGACAAAAGATAAACAAACATTGTATGTTGAGGTTTTTTGAGTCTGTCCCCTGAAACGTATTGTAAAAGAGTTTGATTGACAAACATTTAATATCGGATTGATTAGAATTAAGACCTTGACCTGAACAGACAAGATAAGTAAGTGTGTAAGTATCCAAAGTTCATTGTATTAGAAATATTAACATGACTTTCTAGTAATCAAGACCAAACCTTGGGCTCGAGCTCGGCGAGGTCTGATACTCTGAAACTTTTAAGGAATATAATGTGATGAAAGTCATTAATCCATGACTCTCTACAGATACACACACGTTATGATTCAAGCCCCCAAAACGTCTCGTCCTCGGGAAAACAATTATAGGAAAATCTGATTATTCATGGTTTAGAATACCAGACAAATCATTTAGCCCGAGCTATACTGAAGGGGACGTTTTTGTGGTGGTTTAGAAAATCTGTCCAAACCTGTTTACTGCTAGTTTACAACTGACTCACTTTATGTCGCGTCGGACTTTGCTGCCTTGTTGCCAGATCTCAGCGATAACTTTGGTAAGTAGAATGTTCTCTTCTTAACTTAATATTAACTGATGGAAATTAAACTACGAAAACAAGAACCAAGTTAAATGAAAAGAATAATATCCTGAGGGAGCTTTGGAAAATATTTGTCTAAGATTAGATTAGATTTAGCGATACCAGATACAGGCACAAACTACTATAGCCAAGCACATAAGAAAATGAAGTACGCATTAGCTACAAACAACAAGAGACATAGCTACACTCTGAGGCTGTGGACAGGTCCAGTGACACCTCTGAGACAGATCCCACCTCGTCCTCCAGTGCGATTCCACTTGGGTAAAGAAGTGAGAAAGGAGGAGGGAGAGCGGCTATGGAGCTAAGAGCCTAGGTGTTAGCTCTCTGCCTGAAGACATAAAGTAGCACTCTGGGATTCTGGGACTCCTGCTCCCAAGTGCTTCTGACACAAAATGGACACCTCTGTCTCAAAATGCCACTCCACATTTAGAGGGAAAAAGGTCAGCTATGGCTGTTTTCTTTAACACACAAGTGTTTTTTGTTCCTCGTCTATGTGCATCATGCTAGTCAGAATTTTTAATTGTTTTACTCGGTTATGTTAGTTGTCAATTTCTTGTCTTTCTTCAGCTACATTAAAGACCAAACATGGATTTTGTGGCCTCAAAATAGTAGAGAATAGTGGAACCGATTCCAGGCTAATGTCTTCAGAAACCTACTTGTAGCAGTGGGGAATGTGCCAACTCATTCACCTGGCAAGACTGATTGGTATTGAGTGCCTGATTTTGGACTCGAGCTGGTCCCAGCGCTTCCATTTCCTGAGGGAATGCAGCACAGCGCTATTGGTTGCCGATGCTGTGCATGGAAGTGCATTTTCAATGTTGAGACTTTCTCAAATCCCCCATGGAGTGCCATTTGAACATTGACAGGCAGTGCCATTGCAACACATCCTCACTCTCAACTCGTCAAATACTGCAGCTTGGTCAGCGCCCCACACCTCAAACCAAGACGCTCAGGGCGCCCCTCTAGTGCCACTCATGAACTCAGGGATGGCGCGTCAGGTTTCCACTTCTTACTGTGTCTAAACTCGTGTTTTGCATTTACAGGAAACAGAAAGTGTGTTTTGCTCGTACATGCACACAGTCCACCTATAGTTTCAGCTTTATTTGCACAACAGAACTGTGTGGTTAGGTATAGGCAACATAGCCACTTGGTTAGGCTAAGGAAAAGATCTTGGTTTTGGTTAAAACAGGTACATTTGTAAAATAACTAAGCTTGTTAAACAACTGGAATTAGTTAGAAAGGCATGTAACAAAACTATGGTAAAATAACATTGTTGACTTGGTGAAGGTCTTGTTTTTGTTTGGCCCAGCCATCTGCTACTCCCATCCGCCCTCTCTGACGGTGTTATTTAAACTACGTCAGTTGCTTGGAGTTGAAAGCCTGGTGCGTCCCATACAAATGGGGTGCCTTGGGTCATAGTGTCCTACGCCCAGGGGCACTGACCAAGCTGTGGAAGTAAGACCAGGTTGGCCATTGAGGTTTAATCCTCAATGAACAGTATTCTGCCTCCTCTGCAGTCTAAGGGTGCTTTCTCAGCTGTAGTTGGGTTCATTTGGTTTAGACCAAGGAAAACAATTATACATTGTTGCATTTTGGTTCCGGTCCAGTTCCTGTTTTACCTTTTACGAATGAGTTATAGAGACTAAGATGTAACTGGTGGCGAACGTCATCCAGCATCATCAGGACGACGTGAAGATATCAAATTCCGATGACTGACAGAAGTTTATGCAGCACTTGAATGCTTCATTAATTATACAGTTTAACGTTAACCATCACAGTGTGAAATAACATTTTACTGACGATCGTTATTCGCCAATATTTAGTAAAATATGTGATCAGGGCATTATTTATGCTTTTCTAGTCTCCGATATCTGATATTGTTACATGTAAACAACCTGAAAGGACATCGAAGGTTCCATTCCGTTACATTGCGATGCGTTCAGGTTCTAGTCAATGACAAGAAGTATTGGGCGAAGGTGAGAGATTTTAATAAATGCAGTTGTTTGAAAGAGATGTTTTTACAACAACATAAATAGATATTAGAGATGAATTATGAGCTGATTGGTTAGATTTTTTTTTATCCATATAATTACAATCTTTTATTTCCTTATCATTATTTCCTTTTGAATTGTGTGTTTATATGAAGAAAAGAAAGACTATAGATGACTATAGCATAGTAAAATTATAACATTTAGAATTTGTGATGGTTTTAACTGACTACAGGGCAGTTGAGACCTTAGCTTGTTTTAAGTGAGCCAGACAGCTTAGATGTCAAAGCACCCTTAAAGTCCTTAGACACGGGGAGAAGAAAGGCACCACAGCTTGTATATGTTGTAGAATACGAGACTCACATTAGCCAGGTTTCCCAAACTGTTGAAACTCACACATGACAGAAGAAGGCAGACATCAATGGCTTCTTGTTTGATAGCTTGCTCAGTCGATTATCAATTCCCAACACCACCTTACAGCCACCCATGTTAATGCGGCATTCTTTCACCCCACAATCCTAGACTTCTTTCTCCCCACAGCTAATGCTGTGGCTGGATCCATTAGCTCACTAGCACTAATGCTGCAGATTAATGGATGAGAGTCACAGGGCAAGCAAGGACCAGGCAACACGCAAACACCTTGTCCCAGTAGCACCCACCCTCGTGATAATCAACAGTCTTGAGCTTTGTTTACACTGGCGCGTGGCGCCATAGCCACTGCAGACGGCATGTGAGCTCCGAGCATGTACGGAGGCGTTAACACTCTGAGCGCTGCATTACTCTGTAACGAAAGGAGCTGTGAACAATCCAAAAGACAACGAATGTAGCCCATAGATAACGCCCACAGACTGTAGATGTAGACATAAACCAACCTCAGTAATGCAGAGGAAGGATCGTAATAATCTGTAAACTCATATCTCATGTTCATGGACTACTTTCGGGCCTTTGTACGAGGCCCGTTACAAAGATTCAGAGGTGCATGACCAAGTGCCAGCTTTACTATGGCAAGTATAAAATAAGCACACACACACACACACGTGCACACGCACACACACACGCACGCACGCGCACACACACGCACACACGCACACACACACACACGCACACACGCACACGCACACATACATACACACACACACACACACACACACACACACACACACACACATCATTGGTGCTGTAAATCTGGCCAGCAGGCCATGGAGGCCAGCAGGGAGTTAATGGTTGCCTCGTAAAACTCTGAGGAGGAAGGTCAGGACTGCAGCCGGGATGCCTGATGCCCTAAATGAGAAGCATGTGGGGGGGTGGTCAGGAGGACAGGGTGCAGTAGGGGTGAAGGTGCTCCCATGCATATCCAACACTTCCAACAGGGGGAAGGGTGACATTTTGCATTCTTGTCTTGTGGGAATGAGCTATGGAACAAGTTGACAGCTGGGTGCAACAACTGTGGTCATGTATCTGATCCCCGTGATCACTGTTGTTTTTGTTGGAACTTTGGTCTTCCTTATCAAAAATAAATTAAACACATGTATCTAGCGATGACGCATTGTTGTTGTTTTACAGAGTTAATGGAATCATCTTAGCACTGAAAACACTCATCAGCCCAGCTTGGTGAGAGAGCTCTGCTGGCAGCGTTCCACCACCAACCTGTCAGGCAGAGGAAAGGGTTCTGAGCCCACGTGAACACAATGGTGGATGGGATGGCGTAACAGCTGGGACTGTCAAAGCTGTCAAACATTCTAGTGGCTGGATATCAGTATAATCCTTTCATTTGATCAATTCTACTCCTGCAGCTGTATTGTTAGTGTAATGTGAGTATTTTATGCCATCATTATTTATTGACCTGTTATTCGAGCGTCCATCCAACAGAAACGGAAAGTTAGGCGCCGGGTTAATTTCCCCAAATGACATCCATATTCCTCATGAATAAATGCTCTGGTCAGCCTAACACTGTATTTGCTCTGGATAAAAGGTCTGAGCCCTATCACTGCCACTGTAGAGCTGTGCAGCTTTACCGAGCGACATGTGGCCCCCAAAGACTCCGTCTTATCATCTGAGGGCCCTCGCTGCTTTAACAGTAGCCTCTGTCATACGCAGCTCTCCAGTTCAAAGACAACACTGCATGGGAGATCAAAGCGCGGCCAATCTGGTATGCACACACACACAAACACACACAAACACACGCTCGGCGCACTAACACACAGTACACATGATAACACTTCCATAATCTCAGTAGCACACTCGCAAACACACATCCAAACACACTGGCTCCGACCACACATGCCCCTGGCATTGATCAAAGGGAGGAATGTGATGGATACAGGGGAGATAAGGGGAGAGGTACACACAGAAAGAGAGAGAGTGGGGGGGAGGTGGTTGTCTCACTCCAGTAATCAGGCTGCTGTGTGCAGTAAGTGAAGATTAGACACAGTTCCAGTTCACACACATCTAACGACATCCCATACAGTGGTGGAACAGTGAATATGCATTCAGGAGCACTAAACACGAGCGCAAACCGACACATACATTTATATTTCTATATTGCTGCACATGTTTATTTTTTGAAACTCACGCAGTCATGTTTTCTATCCCAGTTGAAAGTCTGTTCAAAGGTGAAAAGGTTAAGTTCAGGAAAAGATCCTGGTTTGAGTTGAAATAAGTATCGTGGTTTTGTACGTGAGTTACGAAACAGCAGGGTGAAAGTCTTGTGTTTGTATGACTTGTCAATCCACCTCTCATCGGCAGCCGATTACGTTCACGATTACGTGAGTTAGATATGAATTATGGGAATGACGAGCTCGGGAAACGATACAGCAGCTCATTCCATGGTAAATGGTTAATGGGCTTGTATAGCGACCACTCAAAGCTCTTTAACACTACATGTCATCATTCACACACTGATGGGAGGGGCTACCATGCAAGGTACCACCTGTCCATCAGGACTATCTAACATTCACACACTGATGGGAGGAGCTACCATGCAAGGTACCACCTGTCCATCAGGACTAACTTACATTCACACACTGATGGGAGGAGCTACCATGCAAGGTACCACCTGTCCATCAGGACTATCTAACATTCACACACTGATGGGAGGAGCTACCATGCAAGGTACCACCTGTCCATCAGGACTATCTAACATTCACACACTGATGGGAGGAGCTACCATGCAAGGTTCCACCTGTCCATCAGGACTAACTAACATTCATACACTGATGGGAGGAGCTACCATGCAAGGTACCACCTGTCCATCAGGACTATCTAACATTCACACACTGATGGGAGGGGCTACCATGCAAGGTACCACCTGTCCATCAGGACTAACTAACAGTCACACACTGATAGGAGGAGCTACCATGCAAGGTACCACCTGTCCATCAGGACTATCTAACATTCACACACTGATGGGAGGAGCCACCATGCAAGGTTCCACCTGTCCATCAGGACTAACTAACATTCATACACTGATTGAAGGACGACCCTGCTCTACCACTGAGCCACAGTGGCCTTAGCTGAGTTCCCTGAATTAAACACATGTTCACCAACTCTTGGAGCAACATCAGCCTCAAAGGGTGATGATCTGGTCCTGGACAATAAACACTAGTAAGCAAAATGAGGGCTGAAATGGTGGATTCATCATCAGCCTGCGTGATGAGATCCTACTAGATGGATAGTGGTTTGGATTAGTACCTGGAAGTGGCATCCTGAAGTGACAAAGCAGAAGTATGTCTGGCTACACCATATTCTTTGAGAAACACTCTCAAAGCTGAAGTGAAGATAAATCTCCCCGACATGGACACAGCGTGTAAACTACTGTAGCGTTGCTCTCGACACTCCACACCAGTGAGGTTACAGAGGAAACTGAAACTGAAGAAATCAGATCAGAAACCTTGGTGATCAAAAGTCAGAGCAAAAATAACATCTGCGGTCAGAGTGAAAAAGGGCGACTGTGGGATGCCAGAGGCCCTGATTACATAGTGGTCCAAGCTTTTAACTGGTAGCCTGTGTAGGTCTCTGCTGCGTTGGTGTTGTATTTCACAGAGATGAGGATTTGGGCCACAAGAAGAAAAACAAGGAAGAAAAAACGACATTTCCAAGAATAAACCACCCAAAAACTTTTTTGAATATGGAGAAAGAGTCAAGAAAATAAAGTGTGACATTCATAGTATTCTGGTATTCATATCTTGGCAAAGGGCCGCAAGTCGGATTCAAACCCTGGACACAGCGGAGAGGACTTAAATATAGTTTTATCATCAAACAAATCAAATGTATTGAACTGAGGATTTGTATTATTTACCTTATTTCCTTTTTTTAAACTTCATAATGAAGTTAACTCTAATTAAAACAATTGTCAGTTAACTCGCATGCTCATCTCTTTATTGTACATAATTGAACGCGTGTCAGTTGAAGTCGTAGCACACACAGCATGTGTCATGCAGACAGAAGGCACCGTGCTCATCTGGATTATAGAACTCTCCTTTCTGGAGAAGCTACACACCATTTCTGTCTCTCTGTTTTTAATGATGTCACAAAGCGTCTGTGGAGCTTCTCCACTTCCAAGAGACTTCCAAGAGACTTAACTGAACAGGAAATGAACAGACTGTTATAGAAACACATAACCAGGAAGAAGTAGGGAAAAGAATAAAGAGAATGCAGATAAAGATGAATCTGATAGTTGTTTAATTAAATAACTGACGCGGAGAAAAGAATGAGACAACAAAGATCACCTGGAAAAAGACATTAAGAGAAGTGAAATGTGATGATGAGAACTTGTGGTGTAGAGCAAATGAAATAATACAGAATATGATGTGCAAGACAGCCCATAATGAATGCCCTATGCAGACGCTTCCCATCCCGTCATGTGATGTTTCAGAGATGTCACACAGAGGTCAGACAGGCAGCCTGTGAGCCTGTGAGCAGGGGTCCAAACACTCCATGAGAATGTGATCAAGTGGTACAATCCAGCCCTATTCATGTGGCTACCTTCATCACACACACACACACACACACACACACACACACACACAACTTAAGTATCCTTATGTGTCCTCATTTCCTCCGACTCAGCTCACAGAGACACAGCACTACTCCTTCTATATTCCCTGTCCGTGGGAAGGCTGAACTAATCTCCCATCTGCCCCGGCTGCCGGTACACAGACTGCTTTCATTCCTAACGAGGGCCTGATAAATGTTCTTAAAGGCGGTGATGGGCCAAATTGGAGCTGATATGTCCCATCCGGCAGGGTGGATGGGGCTATAAGACAGAGCCTTGTCCTACCGCCATGTGACAGCAAAACCAGGCCAAAGTGAAAGAACCTATTAGTACTAACTGGTCAGTTTACTGTGTATTAGGGTTGCTTATTCCATTACCAAGCACGTGTGTGTGTGTGTGTGAGTGAGTGAGTGAGTGAGTGTGTTCTTGTGAGTGTGCAATTGAAATAAGGGGGGGGGGGGACTTGAGGATGATATAACCCCCCGAGTAGACAACTATATATACTGTACTGATACTAAAATCAGTGAGGGACAGTTGTGGTTATTGCCACTAAGAGACAATAGATGTATTGTTCTCCTACAAATGTGTGTGTGTGTGTGCGTAGGATTCCCAGAAATGCGTGCGTGAATAATGTATGATAGGTAATTAAATGTCTACGTGAAGAAGCCTACATTCAAATCTACAAAACTGGTGTGTGCATGAGCTACGAAGGAGGCGTGTGACATGTGACTGTGTGTGTTGGTGTGTGTGTGATGGTGTAAGGTGAGGGAAAGAGGGCATCGGAGGACCTATCTGGGTGGGTTGTTCTGACACACACACACACACACACAAGCCCAGTTTGAAGAGGGTAAGAGAGGGGGGCATGACGCGTCAAGCTGGAGCCACCAATCGGATGTGTGTGTGTGTGTTGTGTGAGTGTGTGTGTTGCGTGAGTGTGAGGGGGTTGATCCCATTGTGTGTGTCAACAAGCCGCCCCATTCAGCGCCTGTGTGGCTAAACTCTGCTAATGAGCGTTGCCTTTGGCTGGGCCCAGCTAGCACAGCGCTCCTCACAGCTAAAGCCTTCACTGAATGGGGGGGGGGGCATTGTAAAGAAGACAGGGAGGTAGAAGAGTGTGTGAACGACGGAGAGAAAAACAGAAAGAAAAGGAGAGAATGAGTCATGGTGCGACCTCATCAAAAGATGACAAATTGTAGCTACAGTAAATGGGACTATTTTTATGGTGTGATTTTCTGGAGTTTCTGCTGGAATGTCAGAGCGGAAAATCCACTGAGACAAAACCTCGCAGTTGATAACACATGCTCCCATCAAAATCATGTATACCCGATGAATAATTATCATATGGAGCATACGGCATCACGTCCATTGGATCGTCTCCTGGGACTACGAGCTCCACGTATGTCGTTCTAGGAAGGATGTGCTTTGAGACAAAGTGCAGCTACAGTGATGTAGAACAACCCCAAATTATGTTTTGGGGTGTTAAATGCCCCCGCTCCTTTATTACTGGGATATCTGTCAATGAGTTAGACAGCAGTGAGTAAAACAGACAACAATCAAAGATCACGGAGAATCCCTTCAATACAGTAGAGTGAAAACAAGATGGAGCTCTGTAGAGAGCGAGGGGAACAGAACCCAGGAAGGCTGGGTGCATGTCACCCTCCATTGGAACAACGAGCTCTCTCGCTCTCCTTTCTGTTCAACACTTTTCTTTCTCCACCACCAGAAAGCTATTTCCAACCCACATCGTGTGTGTGTGCGTGTGTGTGTTTGGGAGAGTGTGCGCTGGAGGTGAGGTTTGGGGCAGAGGCCATTAAAGCTCTGTTAAGACACTTCTGATGCTGTTGGCTGATGCTGAAGCAAAAGGAGAGCGAAGTGAGACAGTGAGGGAGGGAGCACACACTCAGTGGCTATCTCGGCCGGCCCAGCAGTGTGCTGGCGGCCTGTCAATACTATGAGCACAGAGGTGCGAGATGAGTCAACAACCTAATTCTAACATCAAACTTTCATGGGCAGCAGAGGGGAAGAGCAGGATGGAGAGATGTGGCGAGAGAGGTTTGCTGTTAACGCTTTCTCCATCACCTGACCTTCACTCCTCCGAACCTTTTAAAAACCCTTTAAAAACCGACCCCTTTTACACCCGCTCACATGCAGTGCTACCGTACACACACACGCACACACACACACACACACACACACACGCACACACACGCCGTTGCACTTTTAAAGTCCTGACCTGCGGCTGAATTACATTTGGAGTGTTTTAGCAAGATATAATAGTGACCCTCTCACTCTAACTCACTGCCTCCCACACTTTGCAGAAGCTCTCACTCCCAGACGCAGAGTGCCGGTGTCTTTATTTATTAAATATGGCCTGAGAGAAGAAGCAACATGGGCGAGCTGAGGAACCGTTTTAAGAGACTGGCTTTTAATGGCTTTCTGACACGCCGGGAGGGCAGTGGTTCGGTGGCAGCTTGGAGGAGACACCTCCTGAGTGCCGAATGGTGTTTGTTCAAGTTTGTTGTACCACAGTGTGCGTGTAAGGCACTGTGTTGTGGTGATGGGAAGGAAGGGGAGGTTAAGATCATCAAGTAAAGACCAAAGTCCTGAAGTGACTGGCAACGCAATTAGCAGAAAGGGGAACTAATAGAGTATCAAGAGAAAAGCCAGGCTGCAAGATGAGAGATCGTCATTCCATTTAGCAGCAAATATGATGTTGATTTCTGTCTCTTTTGGACATTTAAAACCACCCTAGAGAAGGAATGGTGTCAGAGATGGAGACAGTAAACAGTGATGGCATCCCTCACTGACACCAACAGCAGTGCAACATTGTCATTCTAATGCTCATCCTGACTCCTGACAGCTGGAGCCCTGCTGCTGCTGCTGGTGACTGGTCTGTGTACTGGGGGCAGTGGTGTGGAGGTGGGTAATGGTGAGAGGGGTTCATTATGTAGCATGGCAGGGCCAAGGGTGTGGATGGACAGTGACAAGGAAACAGAAAGAGGAGCCCTGGCAGTGACCTGCTGACACGTGCTGGAAGCAGGGATTTGGGGTGAAGAGTCGAGAGGGGATAATACAGACTAAGGGAGATGCAAGTGCCCCCCAGGGGCATCAGTGTCAGTTTTAAGGCACACCAAATACTGCAGCACTTTTTCCATAAAAGGTTAGAACAGATTTGCGTTGTTGCATAGCCTAAGCTACTATGCACTATTTCACTGTGTTTCCTTGAGGTGGAAAGCTGGTGAACAGCTGCACAGAAAGAAATACTGATGTGCAAATTAATCACATGAAAGAAATGCACCCGGCGTGGTCATAATCCTTAGGAAGACGTTGGGAAATTGATCCAAGCCATAACTACAAAACGCCCCTGCTCCACTAAAACAGCCTACTTCAAGCATCAGGTTTGAAATCATGTCAAAGGTCAGATCCTAGACTCACACTGTGATCATATGGTCGAAATGCTTAACACAAGGGTTCTCTCCACTAGGATGATCTACTCCAAAATAAAGGTGAAACTGCATGAAAAATACAATAACTTAAATAACTAATGAGGTACATTAATCACACACCACACATACTATGTGTTGAATGGTGATAATACAAAGAAAAGGAGCTGAGGTTAAGTACAGAATTCAATTATTTATGCCCACAGACAGCATCTTCAAGCCCCATTTCATTGTTGCCCGTCTACACCAAGTAAGTGTCAGTCGGTGCCAGGCAGTCTCATCCATATTTATATAATGGAGAACATAGCAAGTGAATATTTCTTATGGGCGTTCTGATCATTTCACATGTCTGACCATTGGAGCAATAATTAAACAAATGTAACTGTAAAAACAGCCAACAAGAATGTAACATGCCGAAGTCTACGTTGGGTATTACGTTGGGTGTAATGAGCCCTATACACTATTATTATTTGGGCAAAATATATATTTTGGGGCAATAACACAGTCATGCTTATGTATGGAAGTCAAGCTCTTCCCACTTCCACACAACCAATCTCAGACGACTCTGCCACCACAGCGCTGTTGGAGCCATCGCGTTGCCCAGCAGAGGAACAGCAGCAGGAAAGAGCTGACAGCCAACTCCATCTTCAAGCTCTACTTTCCTTTGAAGAGCCAGCCGTAAAATACCTCGTCGAGGTTCGTGGAAACGACAGCAAGGAAAACAAACGTTTGGAGGGTTTCTCCAAATGTCCTGTGATGGGCAGGGTGGGAGAGGAAGAGGATGGAGGAAGACGGGGAGGGACAGCAGAGACACAGAGCCTGGGAGTGTTGACAGAGGAGAGGGGTGGCTTGGAAAGTGTGATATAGAAAGATGAAGAGATGAAAGAATTAAGAGAGGACAGAGAGTACGTATAAATAAGAGGTGTCATGGCTAGGTTTGACCCGTGGTGGCTTTTATTGGCGACCATTGGACAGAGGCAGCTGACAGCAGATATCCTCGGCTCACGACCAATATGTCAATTTTGACTCCCACAGTCGGATGATTTGAAAATCCTTCAAAGAAAAGCGCTCGTAGAATTCTTTTACTGAGAGCTTTGCAAAACTCCTCCTCCCATACCCTATCCAAAGTCGTCATCACACTATTTCCAACACTTTTGTAACGAAACAGACCGTCACGGCCACGATCGCCTTCAAGGGAAGACTTCCCAAAGTCGTGTGCCATGACTCCCATTAGAATGATTCATCGACTTCACCCCACAGTCAAGGGTGGTCATCTGGAACAGCTCGAAACATGTTGGGCTGGACAAGTGGTTGGACAACACTTCAAAGTAGTTCTCATTTCACAAACATCTATAATGCCCAGATACTTACAATTATTGGTGCTATCGAAAATGCATCCGCCTCTTCACGAAGCAAACCGTATCCAATGGCGTCATAGCCGCCTGCAACCCTTCTAGTTTTACTTTAGTTCCTTCATCAAATTCAGTTTCCAAGCCCCCAAATCAATTGTCAATAGATGACGGGGAAATACATAATGTGTAACATCATTATGTACAAACAATATAGAAATGAATGGGCCCCCTAGTAGTCCAGAGTGTTATTAAAAAAGAGGCCAAAGGTCCTAAATTACTTTCAGCTGAATAGAAACATGATCATTCAAACACATTAACTCTGGACACCAAGTAAAAACAAATACAGTCTAGGATAAGAAATCACTTCCTCTGGCTGCACTCAAGCATCACATCCACCGTGTCCCGAGTGGATGCCACTGGCTCTTTCAAGTCTTTTCCCCATCATATCCGTGCTAACGTGTCTGCCCATCAAGAGGTGTGGTAATTAGGACATCAATACATGCTAAAGGCTAAAAGGAGGTTGGCGAGGGAGGGAAGTTAGTCACGGGAGTGGAGCGTGGCACATTTTTCAGCATCAACCGAAGTGAGCACCGTGCTTCACTGACGCTGTCGTTTGTCAACTCATTGGTCTAAAATGCTGAGTGACCTGATGCGGGGTCATTTTTTTCTAGGCCCTGCTGTCCTCCTGGGTCAGCGCTACACTGTCCTGGGGAGAGGCCAGCGCTTGCATGAATAAGTAAAGACCGTTGGGGGACCAAAGTCCGTTGGCTGACGTTTCCACCCCACTGAGTTTTAACACATTAGGAAGCCCCACTGCCAGTAATGAGCCAGAGACAGAGGGATGGGGATGGGGGGTGTTGAGCGGTGAGAGAGAATGTACTCACATCCTCAGAGCATAACTCCCTGAGCACACTAGACTGTGTCACTCTCAACCTGTTATTGTTGTGCAAATGTTACTCATATGGCATGTGAAAAAGAGTGCCCTGCTGATTGGTAAGCTTTTACTTAAAGTGCACCACAGTTTGCTTCACGACGGCAGCAGACGCCCACAGACAAAAAGCCAAACCTTGATTACAATATAATCACTAGAGGATCATAAAGAAGTTACACACAATGTCAAGCTTCATGCATATTAACATATCCTCCTGTAGTCACACCATGTGGTTGCCCAAGCTCGTGATTTCATAAATGGTCAGCATGATAAAACAGCTGTAATAAAAACAAACTAATTGAGTCAATGCTTTCCCATTTACATGTCATGTTAATACAATCATCAGCATGTAGTTCTGGTGCCTTCTAATGCCAAATAAACATGTTTGTATGAGTCCTTGTTGGATTACTGTATTCATCAGAGAGCCACAGCCAGCGCAGACAGGCCGTGGTGCAGCAAACTTTATGGACAGCGAAGCCGTAATTAAAATAGAGGTTTCAGGTCGTTTCAATTCACTGGGTGCTTTCAGAGGATTCATCAGGCTCTGACCAAGGGAGTTCATACTGTAGCCAAGGTTGTGTGTGTTGTTCTTCAGGGAAAGAATGTGTGTGTGTGTGTGTTTTCTCCTCATCTCAGCCCCAGTGCCCCTGTGCCCTGGCCTCTCTTCCTCCCCCACTGTGTGCGAGTTTATTCACAGGAAATGCAGGAGAGCCTCACGGGTGGCTGGGCTGATGCGAAGCGACGTGGCGTCTCCAGCGAGCCGGGAACTTAGCATGTCAGGCAGGTCAGCACGGGGCAAGCAGACAGTCGATAAAATATTCAATACAGCACTCCCCGTTCATGGATCTAATACCTCAGAAAAGGCCCCCCTCCAAAATCCAAAGGGGAGAAAAAAAGTCATCTCTCCAACCTCGTCTCTTCACACCGGACGGCTGGGTGGGTTTATCAAACTCCGAGAGCAAACGCCTCTCGTCAATGAAGCTTTAACTGAGTCGGGAGGCGGAGCTGGAATGGATTCATCTTTGCAGGATGACTTATGGATTTACAACCCCTGCTTTCAGGCAGGGACATCTAGCCTTATTCAGAGTGGAAGTTCAAAAGTCCATCGTGACCTTTTTCCAGCCGAGGCGCTGGTACCCGGACACATTGGCCTACTGTTTTTGTCTTCAACTTTTTGTTTCAGGAAACAAAACAAAAGAACATCTCTCCCTCATTTCTTTTCTTGGTCGCACTTTTCCCAGCTTTTATTTTCTGTGCCCCGCATCTTTCCTGAGCCCCGAGGGCGAGAAGAAAACATACGGCAGAGTTTGACAGTGCGTAGAGTTGAGTCTGGCCCTGGAATGTCTTGTGTCACTTTAGCGCAATGGGCGCTAATCCCAATTAGCATCACTCAGCTGCACTGAGGCCGCATCACATCGACTCAGCCTCTGCCTAGACAGGCGCCCTCCATGGACCGGGCGGATACAGTGAAACACCAGCTGCTATCGGCCTGTTTCGCTGATTAACCCAGACACTAAAATGTCGTTGCTCTGTCTTTTGACTCCCGAGCCGACGCCACCTCCTCCTCCCTTTGTTGTCTTCGGGTAGCTTCCGTCTACTTACATTTTTAACAAGCGTCTCCTCTGTCTCCATCTCTTTTATTGTGTCGTCTGAGTGCGTGGTATTTTATTACTTACACTGCATAGATTGGTTGAGTACACTGGATCAGTGTTACCCACTCAAACGGTTTTCCTTTCTCCCCCTGAATAATTAATGAAAATGGATGGTAAAGGACAAAGGCAGTGAAGACTCCATTAAGGGGCGAGATGTTGAGAGGTGCTGACTTCATCATCGGAGTTGTTAGCGCCAGGGGTAGTGATCCGATTCAGAAAATATTCCACGACAGACTTGGACCTAAGAACTACCGGCTTCTGCACTAAAGCATGGTCAGTACACGAGAGCTGGAAGCAAGGGTGGCTCTCTAAAAGAAAACTCTTGTCTTCACAGTTGTCATGCAGGGCAGAGATTTGTGTGCTTTCACTGGACACCTGCGTGGGCTTTAAGCACACTAAAAACAAGAGTTTGGACTAACAAGGTAATGTGGGCAGTACTTATTCATGGAGTACAATTGGGAGCTAACCTAAGTGATGAAAATAGCTGCATCTGACTGTAAGGGGTTTTGTTTTTGCTGTTCCAAAGGCACGTCATAATACATCCCAGAGTTCCAGGGCCCCACAGCTTTCAGATACCTATAAATAAATGCTTTCCTGAGCATTACTTCTCTCTCTTTCCCTCGCAGACACAGTCATGCAGGGGCTGGAGCCGAGTAAATAGCCCCCTTCTGATGAAAAACATTCCAACACTACCGACGCCGTGAAAGGGGAGTGGATGGTGGATGTGATGGCGGTGGTAGGGCTTTTAAAATGGACTCAACCGCCTGTTTTCCCCAAGCATATTTTCACTGCCACCATTTTCACAGAGAAAGAAGCCCTCAGCTCTCTCTAAGGGTTTCCCGTGCTTAGTTGCAGACAGAGATGATCTACGTCTCTTCTTGAGCACTGAATGTTCCAGACTGGGAGGAGGATGGAAATGTAAAACCCTAGTTTTCTGTACTAGATGGTACTGCCAAAGAGAGGATATCTTCCCAGTTAGGGTTCAGGACATGACAAGAGACCTGGGGACTTTAGTGAATGAGATACAAACAAAATACCAACCTGTCCAATGCAAGCGGAAGTAGTCGTAATCTAAGCATATATAAATGATCCAGTAGCAGCAGCTACGGCTGAAAGGTGAAGCCAGTTCAGAGGAGCCTGAAGATGGAGTCTCTCTGTTGAACATTAGGTATTGGCTCTTATAAAAAGTTGCAACTCTTCGAACAAGTTTTGGAAAAGAACAAAAACTTCTCTACAGACATTTAAAGTCAAACTTGGACCTCTCCAGGTCATTTCACTTCTTCTACTGTGTGCTGATTGCTTGTCAGGGCGGTGTATCTGATACGATACATATCATGACACAAGGGTTGTGATTTGATAAATTGCACTTAATTAATTAGGAATCTATACAGCGTTTTTTGACAATTGATATATCACAAAACCTAATATTAAGTGTATGGATATTTTCTTACACCCCTGTTGCTCGTCACATTTAAGCTTCATCCTTTTTGCCACACTTTGGATTTCTGGCTCCAGTAACTGACTGAGGTGGCAGCATCAGTTAGGATCAAACTTGGCCCTTTAAAAATGACCGAGAATGATGAAACAGCCCTGAGCATGAAACAATGTAAAACCAAAATAAAGCATGAATCAACACAATAACTCAGGATCATGTTAGTGGTTTCTGTTTCACCTTCACTAAAACACTAAGACAGCATTTTCAGGAAATGTGAATCTTAACAGGCTGGGTTCAGGGATGAAATATGGGAAAACAACGTGGAATGGATGACATTGACTGGTTTTCTCTCGATGACACGAGGTAAAAGTAAATGTACTTCATTGCCGTCACTCTTGAAACTTATGGGAGTAGGGTTGGTGTTGCTGACTTCAGGAATGCTGTCGGTTCAGAGTTGTAAACGGAGTTGGCCTTCTCCAACAATGGGGCATATTTTGCGAGATGCTGGGAGTCGATAGCAGGCGTCCGCCATGACAAAGGGCCACTTCTCCGGCTCCGTGAGAAAGGCATGTTAGTTCAGCTCTTTGATACAGGACACTGTTTCTCTGACCACCATTCATTACCATGCATAACAGACAACTCAATGGACATTGCGCATTAGGCATAACTTGGCCCTCCCACACACTCTCCGAGGCCGTGCCTGAGAGGCATACTTCTCTAAACTCTCCGAGGTGTCTCATAAAACGAGCTTGGAGTGAAACACAGCGCTTGGGACAAAAAAACCTTGAGTTCTGTCTTTTTCCTGCCTCAGTGTTACTCTGTCTCGAAGCCCAGGGCTTTGGCAGAGCATCGGAAGAATAACATGGCAGAGGCATCCACATTTGTTTCCACTTATGTTACATGATCTTTAAGAGCCTAATTTGAACAAATCCCTCGCTTCGACCACACACTGTACTTTCTGAGAGGGCTCTTAACATATGTACGCTGGGTGTTAATGTCATGCTCAAAGTAAACAGCGGGATGGTCAGGGCTTGGTAGTGTGCACTCTATTTCTGGCCTGAACTACCTCTAGTCTTTTATTAAGAAACCAAATGAAATGAAGCAGGAGCAACAAAGGCTGCCTGGACCCTGTCATTTCTGGGCCACTGGAACATTTCTCTGTATATTCTCCCTTTTGCATTCACAACACCATCCTCCCTCGATACTGCAGTATATAAGTGAGACATGAAGATCTCCCATGGATCCGACAATGACAATCATTTCTACCTAAATATGTTTCCCCTCCATCAGCACATGCACTATGCATTGACCCTAGCAATACATCATACATGTAGCTGGAGCACAAGGTACTGTAAATATCCAAACAACCATACCTCAATATGATGAACCCAACACAACTCAACACCAATCATCTGAACAGAACAACAAAGTACAACTAAAAAAAGTAATAGACAAAAAGGTCCTTTCAGGACAACCTCTCTGTAGCTCGGCCTGAGAGTGTTTGGTTATTTCAATTTCTGAGCAGAGTACAGATCATTAAAAGCAGCTAGAATAAGGGAGGGGTGTGAGGGTGGAGAAGAGAGCGTTTCAAAAGCTGTCAGAGAGGCAAGTGCCCGGGGTTACAGTGGGCGGCCCGAGTCTCTTCTACCACATGAAGGCTGCACAGTTTTGGTTTCTGAGATCCCTCTCCTCAGCTTACAATGCTCTATCTCCCATCACTGTGTGGCGTTGCCTCCGGTTAGTGGCTCTTCCCCCAGCACACTGCGAGTGTGCTACAGCTCTGGGGAAAACCCGAGAAAGAGCGAGAGAGAGAGGCAGGGTGAGAAAAAGAAGGGGAGGAAAGGTGCTAGTGAAATGTTAATGTCTTGTCCTGTTCAATATCCGTACAGTTCTGCATCTTGGGTCAGGGGACGGCAGCCACGCTGTGATGCAAGAATACGTGAAACAGTGGGAGGGACCGCATGTGGAGTCAACCTTGTTTCTTGTTTTTCTCGAGCGGGCATATCTGCACACCCTCCCATACACAGACAACATAAACATTTCATGTTTTGTTAGTAACCATGCATGAGGAATTCCCCCATCCTGTTGGTGTGTCGTGTTTATATTGCCTTCTTCTTGGAGTGCATTGTGCAGGGCGAGCATCCTCACAGTGCCCCTCCTTGGCTTCTAACCTGACCCCGTTCTCTTTCACACACACTCGCAGTCGACCTGAAGGCGAGTCATGAGTTTCTGAGACACTGGCTAAGTCCTCTCACACCAGGAGAGGGGGCACGGAGGGATCCGCGAGGTTATTGTGTGTCTGGTCTGGGGAGGAGGTCACACAAGTTACAGGAAGGAAGCTTGAGGATGGCTGGGGAAAGAACAGGGATGTGCATGTGTGTGTGTGTGTGACAGAAAAAGGGCCGAGGTGGTGGGCGGCGGGGTGGGGGTTGGGGGGGTAATGTCTGGCAGATGACAGATCTGTGAATTCTTTCCTAGTGCCCACAAGGCAAAAGAAGCGGTGGTGTGGCGGTCACATCTTCAGAACACTTACAGTCTTTATCCCGCTCTTCTTCCCCCATCCTGGGGGGCTCCGCCTGCTGATTATTACACAGGGGGCTATTCAGCAGCTGGCCCTCCTCCACACCTCCCTCACTGCACACGCACTCTCACACACAAACACAGATACAACCCATCCTCCCAATCTGGGGGGGATCTGAAATCATATTTTGCAGCCGTGCAAACATAATGGGCACACAAAGGAAGCCTGCTTTTGGCACCGGCATCTTTTTGTCGCTTAGCACTGTCGGTTCAGTGTCACACGACCTTTTAACCCCCCCTCCCAAGCCTTGCCCACCTTCCGACCAAAAGAGCGCCTGGATGATACGCCAAAAGCACACAGAGACGCACACTAAAACACACTTTGTGCTGATCCCTGAACACGTTCTCCACCCATGCAGCGATACACCCCTCTCTCTTTCGGATTGAAATCAAGTGGGTGAATTGTGGACAGTACAATGTGTGTTTTCAATCCCCGACACCCCCTCGTCCTCTGCAGCTCACAGGCCTGCCTGACTTTTACACTTTTAACTCTTGCCCGGGACAGTGTGTGTGTGTGTGTGTGTGTGTGTGTGTGTGTGTGTGTGTGTGTGTGTGTTGTCGTGGTGGGCTGGGAGGGGGCAGTCAACAAAAGTCAATTGTCCTCAGAGTGGTGGTAATTGCATTTGATTAAAATAATGACAGGGTGTTGGGGGGAATGGAGGGCCCCTTGGTGGGAGTGTTGAGGGCCTGACACCGAAACTGAGGAGAGGCCGAGAGAGAGAGAGAGAGAGAGAGAGTGAGAGAGCACTGTGTGGTTCATTGTCATGAAGCTGAAAGTGAGGCGCTCACCTGTATTACCATAAGATCGGGCCATGAGGACAGCAGCACATGGAAAAGAGAAAAAAAACAATTTATTAAGTTGTTCAACACTCAACTCTAACTGAAAATGAACAAAATGATTGGAAATCAGAAAGAGGGAAGTATAATAACTACTTAGAAAAACTTAAAAGATTGCTATCTGATGCCCCATGATATAATATGTGTTTCTTCTCACATCAACACAGATATAATTCAGTTCTCATAGAAACAATGTCTACAGTATATACATTTTAAATGTAAGATTTGGTGTATCTGTGGTGAACATGTTGCACAACATTGTATTCCTGAAAAGCGTCAAAGAAGCTTCTGAAACAGACGTTATAACTATAAAGGCTTCAAAGTAATCAGGTCCTAAAGTAAAGTATTTCTCCTTCTCAGTGTTCCATTATCAAATATTATTGGCAAATATATTGAAGGGAAAATGTAATAAACTAAATCAATAGTGATTTGGAAAAATTGTTATGTTATTAACAAACAAAACATTCAATTAACACTTCAAAGCTATCAAACTCAACAAAACCAATCCACTGTTCCACCAATCACCAACTCTGATTTGAGCATTTGTAACAGATATATCTAAAAAAACAAGTATGCACCGAATCATTTCCCCGTTTACTTGCCCTGCATACGTGCTACCTTCAAAGGGTCAAAGGGTGTCAGTGAAGGCTAGCTGTAGTTCCGGTAAGGACAATGGATGTCATAACTAAAGCAAACTAAATGCATTGGGAACCACAGACATCTGTGATGGTGTTACCCCAACTCATCTGTGGACAGTGATTTACTTCAAACATCGGAAACTTTACACCTCATAATATCACTCTCTTCCTCCATCAAACTATAAACTGCTCAGAGCCATAAACTCAAATACAGGGCAGCATGAACTTCCACACTTAGCCAGTCTGTCCTCAGCCATGAACCGGCAGCGGCCAGCGGCTGCGTTAAACCTCTGCTTTTGATGCATGCCGGATGAAAGGGGACCGAGCTTTTACAAGTGGTCCGACAGCACTAAGTGTCTCTGCTCTCAGTAAAAGCAGCGCTCAGGGTCAGAACACGGGGACAAGGAGAAGAAGATATTAAGAAAAAGTGTGTGTGTGTGTGTGTGTGTTTGTGTGTTAAGGCCATGGAGAATATGATAGCCGGTAGGGATGTCAGGAGCCACTGAAAGGAGGATGTCTAAGCCGGGCTCAGACTCTCATCTCCTCACATGGCCTCGCCCTTTCCCAGCATCCCCCTCTTCGTTTATCCCTTACACCTTCACAGGAAGTTCAGCCTGGCCCTGGAGCAAGAACCCCTCACCCCTCTCCAACACTACTGGAGCACTGGTTCACACAAAGGGAGAGGCAGTAAGTGTGTTGTGCATTAAGGGTCACAGAGATGTCAATGAGTCTATATGAGGCCCTCGTATATAAAGTCAAAGTAAAGGCTCTGCTTTATCAATATGAAACCATGTTCAACTGTAAAACATGTAACTACACATCTACGTAACGACACATCTACGTAACGACACATCTACGTAACGACACATCTACGACACATCTACGTAACGACACATCTACGTAACGACACATCTACGTAACGACACATCTACGTAACGACACATCTACGTAACGACACATCTACGTAACGACACATCTACGTAACGACACATCTACGACACATCTACGTAACGACACATCTACGTAACGACACATCTACGTAACGACACATCTACGTAACGACACATCTACGTAACGACACATCTACGTAACGACACATCTACGAAACATCTATGTAACTACACATCTACGTAACTACACATCTACGTAACGACACATCTACGTAACGACACATCTACGTAACGACACATCTACGTAACGACACATCTACGAAACATCTATGTAACTACACATCTACGTAACGACACATCTACGTAACGACACATCTACGAAACATCTACGTAACGACACATCTACATAACGACACATCTACGAAACATCTATGTAACGACACATCTACGTAACGACACATCTACGACACATCTACGTAACTACACATCTACGTAACGACACATCTACGAAACATCTATGTAACGACACATCTACGTAACGACACATCTACGTAACGACACATCTACGTAACGACACATCTACGTAACTACACATCTACGTAACGACACATCTACGTAACTACACATCTACGTAACGACACATCTACGAAACATCTACGTAACGACACATCTACGAAACATCTACGTAACGACACATCTACGTAACGACACATCTACGTAACGACACATCTACGTAACGACACATCTACGTAACGACACATCTACGTAACTACACATCTACGTAACTACACATCTACGAAACGACACATCTACGAAACATCTACGTAACGACACATCTACGTAACGACACATCTACGACACATCTACGTAACGACACATCTACGTAACGACACATCTACGTAACTACACATCTACGTAACTACACATCTACGTAACGACACATCTACGTAACGACACATCTACGAAACGACACATCTACGAAACATCTACGTAACGACACATCTACGTAACGACACATCTACGACACATCTACGTAACGACACATCTACGTAACGACACATCTACGTAACGACACATCTACGACACATCTACGTAACGACACATCTACGTAACGACACATCTACGTAACTACACATCTACGTAACTACACATCTACGTAACGACACATCTACGACACATCTACGTAACGACACATCTACGTAACGACACATCTACGTAACGACACATCTACGTAACGACACATCTACGAAACGACACATCTACGAAACATCTACGTAACGACACATCTACGACACATCTACGTAACGACACATCTACGACACATCTACGTAACGACACATCTACGTAACGACACATCTACGAAACGACACATCTACGAAACATCTACGTAACGACACATCTACGACACATCTACGTAACGACACATCTACGTAACGACACATCTACGTAACGACACATCTACGTAACGACACATCTACGTAACGACACATCTACGACACATCTACGACACATCTACGACACATCTACGACACATCAACGTAACGACACATCTACGTAACGACACATCTACGTAACGACACATCTACGTAACGACACATCTACGTAACGACACATCTACGTAACGACACATCTACGTAACGACACATCTACGACACATCTACGTAACGACACATCTACGTAACGACACATCTACGAAACATCTACGTAACGACACATCTACGTAACGACACATCTACGTAACGAAACATCTACGTAACGACACATCTACGTAACGACACATCTACGACACATCTACGTAACGACACATCTACGTTACGACACATCTACGTAACGACACATCTACGTAACGACACATCTACGAAACATCTACGTAACGACATATCTACGTAACGACACATCTACGTAACGACACATCTACGAAACATCTACGTAACGACACATCTACGTAACTACACATCTACGTAACTACACATCTACGTAACTACACATCTACGTAACGACACATCTACGTAACGACACATCTACGTAACTACACATCTACGTAACGACACATCTACGTAACGACACATCTACGAAACATCTACGTAACGACACATCTACGTAACGACACATCTACGAAACATCTACGTAACGACACATCTACGTAACGACACATCTACGTAACGACACATCTACGTAACGACACATCTACGAAACATCTACGTAACGACACATCTACGTAACGACACATCTACGTAACGACACATCTACGTAACGACACATCTACGTAACGACACATCTACGACACATCTACGTAACGACACATCTACGTAACGACACATCTACGAAACATCTACGTAACGACACATCTACGTAACGACACATCTACGTAACGACACATCTACGATACATCTACGTAACGACACATCTACGAAACATCTACGTAACGACACATCTACGTAACGACACATCTACGTAACGACACATCTACGATACATCTACGTAACGACACATCTACGTAACGACACATCTACGTAACGACACATCTACGACACATCTACGTAACGACACATCTACGTAACGACACATCTACGTAACGACACATCTACGTAACGACACATCTACGTAACGACACATCTACGTAACGACACATCTACGTAACGACACATCTACGATACATCTACGTAACGACACATCTACGAAACATCTACGTAACGACACATCTACGTAACGACACATATACGTAACGACACATCTACGATACATCTACGTAACGACACATCTACGTAACGACACATCTACGTAACGACACATCTACGACACATCTACGTAACGACACATCTACGTAACGACACATCTACGTAACGACACATCTACGTAACGACACATCTACGTAACTACACATCTACGTAACGACACATCTACGAAACATCTACGTAACGACACATCTACGAAACAACATATTTAAGTAACGACATATCTACAGAACAACACATCTACGTAACAACATATTTAAGTAACGACATATCTACAGAACAACATATCTACAGAACAACATATCTATGTAACTACACTTATATGTCACTACGTTAGTATGAAACCAATGCCAAACATGCTTATTTCTTTCCACCATGATCGTTGTCGAAACCTACCCAAAGCAGTTTGGTTGCCTACGCCTCACCAAGTAGCATCGTTTCGCAACATTAACCACGTGTTTAAAACTGTGACAATTCACACATTTAAAACTGTCGCCGTGCCACTGTTTCACGATGCTAAATAGGACTTAGTGGGCGACCAGACAGGAAGTTATGTTAGGACTGCTGCTGACTTTA